>NW_025728725.1:0-163991 GCF_021461385.2 Schistocerca piceifrons
CAGTAAACTTGCTTTCATGCATCGGATTCAAGATACTGGACTACCAGGGTGGTCTCCATGGGTTAATTGCAGCCCTTGCAGATAAGTGATTTTGGAGACTACAATTCTCAATCGCGACTAAATTTCTGGATTATATTCTCACTAGGAAGCCTCGAGAGTTACAGTAAACTTGCCTTGATGCATTGGATTCAAGGTACTCGACCACCAGGAGAGTCTCCATGGGTCAACTGCAGCCCGTCCTGATAAGTGATCTTGGAGACTACAGTTTTCTATCGCGACGAAATTTCTGGGTTATATTCTCACTAGGAGACCTCGAGAGATACAGTAAACTTGCTTTCATGCATCGGATTCAAGGTACTCGACCACAAGGAGAGTCTCCGTGGGTCAACTGCAGCCCTTGCAGATAAGTGATCTTGGAGACAACAGTTCTCTATGGCGAAGAAATTTCTGGGTTATATTCACACTAGGAATCCTCGAGAGCTACAGTAATTTTTCTTTCATGCATCGGATTCAAGATACTGGAATACTAGGAGAGTCTCCATGGACCAACTCCAGCCCTTGCAGACAAGTGGTTTTGGAGTCTACAGTTCTCAATCGCGACGAAATTACTGGATTGTATTCTCACTAGGAAGCCTCGAGAGTTACAGTAAACTTGCTTTCTTGCACCGGATTCAAGATACTGAACCACCCGGAGAGTCTCCATGGATCAACTGCAGCCCTTGCAGATAAGTGATTTTGGAGTCTACAGTTCTCAATCGCGACGAAATTACTGGATTGTATTCTCACTAGGAAGCCTCGAGAGTTACAGTAAACTTGCTTTCTTGCACCGGATTCAAGATACTGAACCACCAGGAGGGTCTCCATGGATCAACTGCAGCCCTTGCAGATAAGTGATCTTGGAGACTACATTTCCCAATCGCGACGAAATTTCTGGGTTATTTCTCACTAGGCAGCTTCGAGAGTTACAGTAAAACTTCCTTTCATGCATCGGATTCAAGGCACTCGACAACCAGGAGAGTCTCCAACGGTCAACTGCAGCCCTTGCAGATAGGTGATCTTGGGGACTACAGTTCTCAATCGCGCCAAATTTTCTGGGTTTATTCTCACTAGGAGGCCTCCAGAGTTACAGTAAACTTGCTTTCATGCATCGGATTCAATGTACTCGACCACCAGGAGATTCGCCATGGGTCAACTGCGGCCCTTGCGGATAAGTGATCTTCGAGACTACAGTTCTCAATCGCGACGAAATTTCTGGGTTATATTCCCACTAGGATGCCTCGAGAGTTATAGTGACCTTCCTGTCATTCAGCTGATTCAAGATACTGGACCACCAGGAGAAACTCCCATGGTCAACTGCAGCCCATGCCGCAAAGTGATCTTGGAGACTACAGTTCTCAATGGTGACGAAATTTCGTGGATATATTCTCACTAGGAAGCCTCGAGAGTTATAGTAAACTTGCTTTCATGCATCGGATTCGAGGTACTCGACCACCAGGAGAGTCTCCATGGATCTACTGCAGGTCTTGCAGATAAGTGACCTTGGAGACTACAGTCCTCAGTCGCGACGAAATTTCTGGATTATATTCTCACTAGGAAGTCTCGAGAGTTACAGTAAACTTGCTTTCATGCTTCGGTATCAAGATAGTGGACCACCAGGAGAGTCTACATGGTTCAGCTGCAGCCCTAGCAGAAAAAGTGATCTTGAGACTACAGTTCTCAATCGCGACGAAATTTCTGGGTTATATTCTCATTAGTAAGACTCGAGAGATACAGTAAACTTGCTTTCATGCATCGGATTCAAGGTACTTGACCACCAGGAGAGTCTCCATGGGTTCAACTGCAGCCCTTGCACATAAGTCATCTCGGAGACTACAGTTCTAGATCGCGACAAAATTTCTCTTCTAAATTCTCACTAGGAAGCCTCGAGAGTTACAGTAAACTTGCTTTCATGCATAGGATCCAAGATACTGGAACACCAGGAGCGCCTCCATGGATTAATTGCAGCCCTTGAAGATAAGTGATTTTGGAGACTACAATTTTCAATCGTGACGAAATTTCTGGATTATATTCTCACTAGGAGCCTTGAGAGTTACAGTAAACTTGCCTTCATGCATCGGATTCAAGGTACTCGAAAACCAGGTGTGTCTCCATGGATCAACTGCAGCCCTTGCAGGTAAGTGATCTTGGAGACTACAGTTCTCAATCGCGACGAAATTTCTGTGTTATATTCTCACTAGGAAACCTCGAGAGTTACAGTAAAAATGCTTTCATGCATCGGATTCAAGGTACTCGACCACCAGGAGAGTCTCCATGGGTCAACAGCAGCCCTTGCAGATAAGTGATCTTGGAGACTAGAGTTCTCAATCGCGACAAAATTTCTGGGTTATATTCTCACTAGGAAGCCTCGAGACTTAAAGTAAACTTGCTTTCACGCGTTGGTTCATGGTACTCGACCACCAGGAGAGACTCCATGGGTCAACAGCAGCCCCTTCCAGGTAAGTGATGTTGGAGACTACAGTTCTCAATCGCGACGAAATTTCTGGGTTATATTCTCACTAGGAAGCCTCGAGAGTTACAGTAATCTTGCTTTCATGCATCGGCTTCAAGGTACTCGACCACCAGGAGAGTCTCAATGGGCCAATTGCAGCCCTTGCTGATAAGAGATCTTGGAGACTACAGTTCTCAATCGCGACGAAATTTCTGGGTTATATTCTCACTAGGAAGCCTCGAGAATTACAGTAAACTTGCTTTCATGCATCGGATTCAAGGTACTCGACCACAAGGCGAGTCTTCATGGGTCAACCGCAGCCCTTGCAGATAAGTCATCTTGGAGACTACAGTATTCAATCGCGACGACATTTCTGGGGTACATTCTCACTAGGAAACCTCGAGAGTTACAGTAAACTTGCTTTCATACATCGGTTTCAAGGTACTCGACCACCAGAATAGACTCCATCGGTCAACTGCAGCAGCACTTGCAGATAAGTGATCTTGGGGACTAAAGATCTCAATCGCGACGAAATTTCTGGGTTATATTCTCACTAGGAAGCCTCGAGAGTTACAGTAAACTTGCTTTCATGCATCGGATTCAAGGTACTCGACCACCAGGAGAGTCTCCATGGGTTACAACTGCAGCCCTTGCACATAAGTCATCTTGGAGGCTACAGTTCTAGATCACGACGAAATTTCTGGGTTATATTCCTCAGTAGCAAGCCTCGAGAGTTACAGTAATCTTGCTTTCATGCATCGGATTCAAGGTACTCGACCACCAAGAGAGTCTCCATGCGTCAATTGCAGCCCTTGCTGATAAGTTACCTTGGGGACTACAGTTCTCAATCGCGACGAAATTTCTGGGATATATTCTCACTAGGAAGCCCCAAGAGTTACAGTAAACTTGCTTTCATGCGTCGGATTCATGGTACTCGACCACTAGGGAGAGTCTCCATGGGTCAACTGCGGCCCTTGCAGATAATTGATCTTGGAGACTACGCTTCTGCATCTCGACGAAAGTTCTGGGTCTTATTCTCACTTGGAAGCCTCGAGAGTTACAGTAAACTTGATTTCATGCATCGGATTCAATGTACTCGACCACCAGGACAGTCTCCATGGGTCAACTGCAGCCCTTGCAGATAATTGATCTTGGAGACTACGGTTCTGCATCTCGACGAAAGGTCTGGGTCTTATTCTCACTTGGAAGCCTCGAGAGTTACAGTAAACTTGATTTCATGCATCGGATTCAAGGTACTCGACCACCAGGAGATTCTCCATGGGTCAACTGTGGCCCTTACAGATAAGTGATCTTGGAGACTACAGTTCTCAATCGCGACGTAATTTCTGGGTTATATTCTCACTTGGAAGCCTCGAGAGTTACAGTAAACATTCTTTCATGCTTCGGATTAATGGTGCTCGACCTCCAGGACAGTCTCCACGGGTCAACTGCAGTCATTACAGATAAGTGATCTTGAAGACTACAGTTCTCAATCGCGACGAAATTTCTGGGTGATATTCTCATTAGGAAGCCTCGAGAGTTACAGTAAACTTGCTTTCATGCGTCGGATTCATGGTACTCGACCACCAGGAGAGTCTCCATGGGTCAACTGCAGCACTTGCAGATAAGTGATCTTGGAGACTACAGTTCTCAATCGCGACGATATTTCTGGGTTATATTCTCACTAGGAAGCAGCGAGAGTTACAGTAAACTTGCTTTCATGCATTGGATTCAATGTACTCGACCACCAGGACAGTCTCCATGGGTCAACTGCAGCCCTTGCAGATAATTGATCTTGGAGACTACGGTTCTGCATCGCGACGAAATTTCTGGGTTATATTCTCACTTGAAGCCTCGAGAGTTACAGTAAACTTGATTTCATGCATCGGATTAATGGTACTCGACCACCAGGAACGTCTCCATGGGGTCAACTGCAGCCTTACAGATAAGTGATCTCGGAGACTACAGCTCTCAATCGCGACGAAATTTCTGGGTGATATTCTGACTAGGAAGCCTCGAGAGTTACAGTAAAGTTACTTTCATGCATCGGATTCAAGGTACTCGAACACCAGGAGAGTCTCCATGGGTCAATCGCAGCCCTTGCAGACAAGTGATCTGGGAGACTACAGTTCTTAATCGCGACGAAATTTCTGGGTTATATTCTGACTAGCAAGAATCGAGAGTTACAGTAAATTTGCTTTCATGCATCGACTTCAAGGTACTCGACCACCAGGAGAGCCTCCATGGGGCAGCTGCAGCCCTCACAGATGAGTGATCTTGGAGACTACAGGTTTCAGTCGCGACGAAATTTCTAGGTTATATTCTCACTAGGAAGCCTCAAGAGTTACAGTAAACTTGGTTTCATGCATCGGATTCAAGGTACTCGACCACCAGGACAGTCTCCATGCGTCAGCTGCAGACCTTACAGATAAGTGAACTTGGAGACTACAGTTCTCAATCGCCACGAATTTCTGGGTCATATTCACACTAGGAAGGCTCGACAGGTACAGTCAACTTGCTTTCAAGCGTCGGATACAAGAGACTGGACCACCAGGACAGCCTCCATGGGTCAACTGCGGCCCTAGCAGATAAGTGATCTTGTGACTACAGTTCTCAATCGCGGCGAAATTTCTCGTTTGTATTCTCACTAGGAAGCCTCGAGAGTTACAGTAAACTTGCTTTCAAGCATCGGATTCAAGGTACTCGACCACCAGGAGAGTCTCCAACGGTCAATTGCAGCCCTTGCAGATAAATGATCTTGGAGACTACTGATCTCAATCGCGACGAAATTTCTGGGTTATATTCCCAATAGGAAGCCTCGAGAGTTACAGTAAACTTGCTTTCATGCATCGGATTCAAGTTACTCGACCACCAGGAGAGTCTAAATGGGTCAACTGCAGCCCTTGCAGATAAGTGATCTTGGAGACTACAGTTCTGCTTAGCACCGAAATTTCTGGGTTATATTCTCACTAGGAAGCCTCGAGAGTTACAGTAAACTTGCTTTCATGCATCGGATTCAAGGTATTTGAACACTAGGAGAGTCTCCATGGGTCAATTGCGGGACTTGCTGATAAGTAATCTTGGAGACTTCAGTTCTCAATCGCGACGTAATTTCTGGGTTATAATCTCACTAGGAAGCCTCGAGAACTACAGTAAACTTGGTTGCATGCATCGGATTCAAGACACTGAACCACCAGGAGCGTCTCCATCGGTTAACTGCAGCCCTTGCCGATAAGTGATTTTGGGCACTACAATTCTCAATCGCGACGAAATTTCTGGATTATATTCTCACTAGGAAGCCTCGAGAGTTACAGTAAACTTGCTTTCATGCATCGGATTCAAGGTACTCGACCATCAGGAGAGTCAACAGGGGACAACTGCAGCCCTTGCAGATAAGTGATCTTGGAGACTACAGTTCTCAATCGCGACGAAATTTCTGGGTTATATTCTCACTAGGAAGCCTCGAGAGTTACAGTAAACTTGCTTTTATGCATCGGATTCAAGATACTGGACCACCAGGAGAGTCTCCATGGGTCAACTGCAGCCCTTGCAGATAAGTGACCTTGGAGACTTCAGTTTTCAATCGCGACGAAATTTCTGGGTTATATTCTCACTAGGAAGCCTCGAGAGGTACAGTAATCTTGCTTTCATGCGTCGGATACAAGATACTGGACCACCAGGAGAGTCTCCATGGGTCAACTGCAGCCCTTGCAGATAAGTGATTTTGAGACTGCAGTTCTCAATCGCGACGAAATTTCTGGGTTATATTCTCACAGGGTAGCCACGAGAGTTACAGTAAACTTGCTTTCATGTTTCGGATCCATGAAATGTGGCCACCAGGAGAGTCTCCTTGGGTCAACTGCTGCCCTTGCAGATAAATGATCTTGGCGCCTACAGTTCTCATTCGCGACGAAATTTCTCGGTAATATTCTCACTAGGAAGCCTCAACAGTTACAGTACACTAGCTGTCATGCATCTGATTCAAGGTAATCGACCACCAGGAGGGTCTCCAAGGGTGAACTGCATCCCTTGCAGTAAAGTGATCTTGGAGACTACAGTTCTCAATCGCGATGAAATGTCTGGGTTATATTCCCACTAGGAAGCCTCGAGAGTTACAGTAAACTTATTTTCACTCAGCTGATTCAAGATACTGGAACACCTGGAGAGTCTCCATGGGTCAACTGCAGCCATTGCAGATTAGTGACCTTGGAGACTACAGATCTCAATCGCGACGAAATTTCTGGGCTATATTCTCACTAGGACGCCTCGAGAGTTACAGTAAACTTGCTTTCATGCGACGGATTCATGGTACCCGACCACCAGGAGATTCTCAATGGGTCAACTGCAGCCCTTGCAGATGAGTGATCTTGGAGACTACAGTTCTCAGTCGCGACGAAATTTTTGGGTTATATTCTCACTAGGAAGCCTCGAGAGTTACAGTCAACTTGCTTTCATGCATCGGATTCAAGGTACTCGAACACCAGGAGATTCTCCATGGGTCGACTGCAGCCCATGCAGATAAGTGACCTTGGAGACTACAGTTCTCAATCGCGACGAAATTTCTGGGCTATATTCTCACTAGGAAGCCTCGAGAGTTACAGTAAACTTGCTGTCATGCACCGGATTCAAGGTACTCGACAACTAGGAGTGTCTCCATGGTCAACTGCAGCCCTTGCAGATAAGTGATCTTGGAGACTACAGTTCTTAATCGCGACGAAATTTCTGGGTTATATTCTCACTGGGAAGCCTCGGGAGTTACAGAAAACTTGCTTTCATGTTTCGGATCCTTGAAATGTGATCACCAGGAGAGTCCCCACGGGTCAACTGCAGTCCTTACAGATTAGTGATCTTGGAGACTACAGACCTCTATCGCGACGATGTTTCTAGGTTATATTCTCACTAGGAAGCCTCCAGAGTTACATTAAACTTGCTTTCATGCATCGGATACAAGGAACTCGACCACCCAGAGAGTCTAAAGGGGTCAACTGCAGCAATTGCAGATAAGTGATCTTGGAGACTACAGTTCACAATCGCGATGAAATTTCTGGGTTATATTCCTACTAGGAAGCCTCGAGAGTTACTGTAAACTTGCTTACATGCATCGGTTTCAAGGTACTCGACCACCAGGGGAGACTCCGTGGGTCAACTGCAGCCCTTGCAGATAAGTGGTCTTGGAGACTACAGTTCTCAATCGCGACGAAATTTCTGGGCTATGTTCTCACTCGGAAGCCTCGAGAATTACAGTAAACTTGCTTTAATGCATCGGATTCAAGGTACTCGATCACCAGGAGAGTCTCCATGGGTCAACTGCAGCCTCTGCACATAAATCATCTTGGAGACTACAGTTCTAGTACGCGACGAAATTTCTGGATTATATTCTCACTAGGAAGCCTCGAGAGTTACAGTAATCTTGCCTTCATGCATCGGATTCAAGGTACTCGACCATCAGGAGAGTCTCCATGGGTCAATTCCAGCCCTTGCTGAAAAGTGATATTGGAGACTACAGGTGTCAATCGCGACGAAATTTCTGGGTTATGTTCTCACTAGGAACCCCTCAGAGTTACAGTAAACTTGCTCTCTTGTTTTGGATACATGAAACGTGACCACAAGGAGAGTCTCCATGGGTCAACTGCAGGCGGTGCAGATAAGTGATCTTGGAGACAACAGTTCTCAATCACGACGAAATTTCTGGGCTATATTCTCATTACGAAGGCTCGAGAGTTACAGTGAACTTGCTTTCATGCATCGGATTCATGGTACACGACCACCAGGAGATTCTCCATGGGTCAACTGTGGCCCTTGCAGATAAGTGATCTTGGAGACTACAGTTCTCAATCGCGACGAAATTTCTGGATTATATTCTCACTAGGAAACCTCGAGAGTTACAGCAAACTTGCTTTCATGCACCGGATTCAAGATATTGGACCACCAGGAGAGTATCCATGGATCAACTGCAGCCCTTGCAGATAAGTGATCTTGGACTCTACAGTTCTCAATCGCGACTGAAATTTCTCGTTCGTATTCTCACTAGGAAGCCGCGAGAGTTACAGTAAACTGGCTTTAAAGCATCTGATTCAAGGTACTCGACCACCAGGAGTGTCTCCAAGGGTCAACTGCAGCCCTCGCAGATATGTGATCTTGGGGACTACAGTCTCAATGGCGACGAAATTTCTGGGTTATATTCTCACGAGGAAGCCTCGAGAGTTACAGTCAACCTGCTTTCATGCATCGGATTCAAGGTACTCGAACACCAGGAGGGTCCCCATGGGTCAACTACAGCCCTTGCAGATAAGTGATCTTGGAGACTACAGTTCTCAATCGCGACGACATTTCTGGGCTATATTCTCACTAGGAAGCCTCGAGAATTACCTAAACTTGCTGTCACGCATCGGAATCAAGGTACTGGACTACCAGAAGAGTCTCCATGGGTCAGCTACAGCCCTTGCAGATAAGTGATCTTGTAGACTACAGTTCTCAGTCGCGACGAAATTTCTGGGCTATATTCTCCGGAGGAAGCCTCGAGAGTTACAGTAAACTCGCTCTCATGCATGGGATTCAAAGTACTCGACGACCAGGAGAGTCTCCATGGGTCAACTGCAGCCCTTGCGGATAAGTGAATTTGATACTAAAGTTCTCAATCGCGACTAAAATTTCTCGTTCGTATTCTCACTAGGAAGCCTCGAGAGTTTCTGTAAACTTGCTTTCAAGCATCTGATTCAAGGTACTCGGCCACCAGGAGATTCTCCATGGGTCAACTGCAGCCCTTGCGGATAAGTCACCTTAGAGACTACAGTTCTCAATCGCGACGAAATTTCTGGGTTATATTCCCCACTAGGAAGCCTCGAGAGTTACAGTAAACTTATTTTCACTCAGCTGATTCAAGATACTGGAACACCAGGAGAGTCTCCATGGGTTAACTGCAGCCCTTGCAGATGAGTGATATTGGAGACTACAGTTCTCAGTCGCGACGAAATTTCTGGGTTATATTCTCACTAGGAAGCCTCGAGAGTTACAGTCAACTTGCTTTCATGCATCGGATTCAAGGTACTCGAACACCAGGAGAATCTCCATGGGTCAACTGCAGCCCATGCAGATAAGTGATCTTGGAGACTACAGTTCTCAATCGTGACGAAATTTCTGGGCTATATTCTCGCTACGAAGCCTCGAGAATTACAGTAAACTTGCTGTCATGCACCGGATTCATGGTACTCGACAACCAGGAGAGTCTCCATGGGTCAACTGCAGCCCTTGCAGATAAGTGATCTTGGAGACTACAGTTCTTAATCGCGACGAAATTTCTGGGTTATATTCCCACTAGGAAGCCTCGAGAGTTACAGTAAACTTGCTTTCATGCATCGGAATGAAGGTACTCGACCACCAGGAGAGTCTCCAAGGGTCAACTGCAGCCCTTGTGGTGTAAAAGTTCTTGGAAACTACAGTTCTCAATCGCGACGAAATTTCTGTGTTATACTCTCATTAGGAAGGCTCGAGAGTTACAGTAAACTTGCTTTCATGCGTCGGATTCATGGTACTCGACCACCAGGAGAGTCTCCATGGGTCAACTGCAGCCCTTGTGGTGTAAAAGATCTTGGAGACTACAGTTCTCAATCGCGACGAAATTTCTGTGTTATACTCTCATTAGGAAGGCTCGAGAGTTACAGTAAACTTGCTTTCATGCATCGGTTTTAAGATACTGGATTACCAGGAAAGACTACATTGTTCAACTGCAGCGCTAGCATAAAAGTGATCTTGAGACTACAGTTCTCAATGGCGACGAAATTTCTGGGTTATATTCTCATTAGGAAGCCTCGAGAGTTACAGAAACTTGCTTTCATGCATCGGATTCATGGTACTCGACCACCAGGAGATTCTCCATGGGTCAACTGTGGCCCTTGCAGATAAGTGATCTTGGAGACTACAGTTCTCAATCGCGACGAAATTTCTGGGTTATATTCTCACTAGGAAGCCTCGAGAGTTACAGTAAACATGCTTTCATGCATCAAATTCAGGGTACTCGACCACCAGGACAGTCTCCATGGGTCAAATGCAGCCCATGCAGATAAGTGATCTTTAAGACTACATTTATTCAATCGCGACGAAATTTCTGGGATATATTCTCACTAGGATGTCTCGAGAGTTACAGTTAACTTGCTTGCATGCATGGGATTCAAGGTACTCGGCCACCAGGAAAGTCTCCATGGGTCAACTGCAGCCCTCGCAGGTAAGTGATTTTGGAGTCTACAGTTCTCAATCGCGACGAAATTTCTCGATTATATTCTCACTAGGAAACCTCGAGAGTTACAGCAAACTTGCTTCATGCATTGGATCCAAGGCACTCGACCGCCAGGAGATTCTCCATGAGTCAACTGCAGCCCTTGCAGATAAGTGATCTTGTAGACTACAGTTCTCAGTCGCGACGAAATTTCTGGGCTATATTCTCCGGAGGAAGCCTCGAGAGTTACAGTAAACTCGCTCTCATGCATGGGATTCAAAGTACTCGACGACCAGGAGAGTCTCCATGGGTCAACTGCAGCCCTTGCGGATAAGTGATTTTGAGACTAAAGTTCTCAATCGCGACTAAAATTTCTCGTTCGTATTCTCACTAGGAAGCCTCGAGAGTTTCAGTAAACTTGCTTTCAAGCATCTGATTCAAGGTACTCGGCCACCAGGAGATTCTCCATGGGTCAACTGCAGCCCTTGCGGATAAGTGACCTTGGAGACTACAGTTCTCAATCGCGACGAAATTTCTGGGTTATATTCCCACTAGGAAGCCTCGAGAGTTACAGTAAACTTATTTTCACTCAGCTGATTCAAGATACTGGAACACCAGGAGAGTCTCCATGGGTTAACTGCAGCCCTTGCAGATGAGTGATATTGGAGACTACAGTTCTCAGTCGCGACGAAATTTCTGGGTTATATTCTCACTCGGAAGCCTCGAGAGTTACAGTCAACTTGCTTTCATGCATCGGATTCAAGGTACTCGAACACCAGGAGATTCTCCATGGGTCAACTGCAGCCCATGCAGATAAGTGATCTTGGAGACTACAGTTCTCAATCGTGACGAAATTTCTGGGCTATATTCTCGCTAGGAAGCCTCGAGGATTACAGTAAACTTGCTGTCATGCACCGGATTCAAGGTACTCGACAACCAGGAGAGTCTCCATGGGTCAACTGCAGCCCTTGTGGGGTAAAAGATCTTTGAGACTACAGTTCTCAATCGCGACGAAATTTCTGTGTTATACTCTCACTAGGAAGGCTCGAGAGTTCCAGTAAACTTGCTTTCATGCATCGGTTTTAAGATACTGGATTACCAGGAAAGACTACATTGTTCAACTGCAGCCCTAGCATAAAAGTGATTTTGAGACTACAGTTCTCAATGGCGACGAAATTTCTGGGTTATATTCTCATTAGGAAGCCTCGAGAGTTACAGAAAACTTGCTTTCATGCATCGGATTCATGGTACTCGACCACCAGGAGATTCTCAATGGGTCAACTGTGGCCCTTGCAGATAAGTGATCTTGGAGACTACAGTTCTCAATCGCGACGAAATTTCTGGGTTATATTCTCACTAGGAAGCCTCGAGAGTTACAGTAAACATGCTTTCATGCATCAAATTCAGGGTACTCGACCACCAGGACAGTCTCCATGGGTCAAATGCAGCCCATGCAGATAAGTAATCTTTAAGACTACATTTATTCAATCGCGACGAAATTTCTGGGATATATTCTCACTAGGATGTCTCGAGAGTTACAGTTAACTTGCTTTCATGCATGGGATTCAAGGTACTCGGCCACCAGGAAAGTCTCCATGGGTCAACTGCAGCCCTCGCAGGTAAGTGATTTTGGAGTCTACAGTTCTCAATCGCGACGAAATTTCTCGATTATATTCTCACTAGGAAACATCGAGAGTTACAGCAAACTTGCTTTCACGCACCGGATTCAAGGTACTCGGCCACCCGGAGAGTCTAAATGCATCAACTGCTACCCTTGCCGATAAGTGATCTTTGAGACTAAAGTGCTGGATCGCACCGAAATTTCTGGTTATATTCTTACTAGAAAGCCTCGAGAGTTACAGTAAACTTGCTTTCATGCATCTCATTCATGGTACTTGACCACCAGGAGAGTCTCCATTTGTTCAAATGCAGCCCCTGCACATAAGTCATCTTGGAGACTACAGTTCTCAATCGCGATGAAATGTCTGGGTTATATTCCCACGAGGAAGCCTCGAGAGTTACAGTGAACTTCCTTTCATTCAGCTTATTCCAGAAACTGGAACACCAGGATAGTCTCCATGGGTCAACTGCGGCCCATGCAGATAAGTGATCTTGGAGACCACAGTTCTCAATCGCGACGAAATTTCTGGGTTATATTCTCAATAGGAAGCCTCGAGAGTTACAGTAAACTAGCTTCATGCATCGGATTCAAGGTACTCAACCACCAGGAGATTCTCCATGAGTCAACTGCAGCCCTTGCAGATAAGTGACCTTGTGGACTACAGTTCTCAGTCGCGACGAAATTTCTATTCTATATTCTCCGTAGGAAGCCTCGAAAGTTACAGTAAACTCGCTCTCATGCATCGGATTCAAATTATTCGACCACCAGGAGAGTCTCCATGGCTCAACTGCAGCCCTTGCAGATAAGTGATCTTGAGACTAAAGTTCTCAAACGCGACTAATGTTTCTCGTTCGTATTCTCGCTAGGAAGCCACGAGAGTTTCATTAACCTTGCTTTCAAGCATCTGATTCAAGGTACTCGACCACCAGGAGATTCTCCATGGGTCAACCGCAGCCCTTGCAGATAAGTGATCTTGGAGACTACAGTTCTCAATCGCGACGAAATTTCTGGGTTATATTCCCACTAGGAAGCCTCGAGAGTTACACCAAACTTCCTTTCACTTAGCTGATTCAAGATACTGGAACACCAGGAGAGTCTCCATGGGTCAACTGCAGCCCTTGCAGATTAGTGATCTTGGAGACTACAGATCTCAATCGCGACGAAGTTTCTGGGCTATATTCTCACTAGGAAGCCTCGAGAGTTACACTAAACTTGCTTTCATGCGACAGATTCATGGTACTCGACCACCAGGAGAGTCTCCCTGGGTCAACTGCAGCCCTTGCAGATGAGTGATCTTGGAGACTACAGTTCTCAGTCGCGACGAAATTTCAGGGTTATATTCTCACTAGGAAACCTCGAGAGGTACAGTAAACTTGCTGTCATGCATCGGATACAAAGTATTCGACCAGCAGGAGGGTCTCCATGGGTCAACTGCAGCCCTTGCAGATAAGTGATCTTGGAGACTACAGTTCTCTATCGCGACGAAATTTCTGGGCTCTATTCTCACTAGGAAGCTTCGAGAATTACAGCAAGCTCGCTTTTATGCATCGGATTCAAGGTACTCGACCACCAGGAGAGACTTCATGGCTCAACTGCAGCCCTTGCAGATAAGTGATCTTGAGACTAAAGTTCTCAATCGCGACTAAAATTTCTCGTTCGTATTCTCACTAGGAGCCTCGAGAGTTTCAGTAAACTTGCTTTCAAGCATCTGATTCAAGGTACTCGACCACCAGGAGATTCTCCATGGGTAAACTGCAGCCCTTGCAGATAAGTGACCTTGGAGACTACAGTTCTCAATCGCGACGAATTTTCTGGGCTATATTCCCACTAGGAAGCCTCGAGAGTTACAGTAATCTTCCTTTCACTCAGCTGATTCAAGATACTGGAACACCAGGAGAGTCTCCATGGGTCAACTGCAGCCCTTGCAGATAAGTGATCTTGGAGACTACAGTTCTTAATCGCGACGAAATTTCTGGGTTATATTCTCACTGGGAAGCCTCGAGAGTTACAGTAAACTTGCTTTCATGTTTCGGATCCATGAAATGTGACCACCAGGAGAGTCTCCACGGGTCAACTGCAGCCCTTGCAGATAAGCGATCTTGGAGACTACAGTTCTCAATCGCGACGAAATTTCTGGGATATATTCTCACTAGGAAGCCTCGAGAGTTACAGTAAACTTGCCATCATGCATCCGATTCATGGTACTCGACCACCAGGAGAGTCTCCATGGGTCAACTGCAGCCATTGCAGACATGTGATCTTGGAGTCTTCAGTTCTCAATGGCGACGAAATTTCTGGGTTATATTCTCATTAGGAAGAATCGAGAGTTACAGTCAACTTGCTTTCATGCATGGGATTCAAGGTACTCCACCACCAGGAGAGTCTCCATGGGTCAACTGCAGCCCTTGCAGATAATTGATCTTGCAGACTACAGTTCTCAATCGCGACGAAATTTCTGGGCTATATTCTCACTAGGAAGTCTCGAGAATTACAGTAAACTCGCTTTCATGCATCGGATTCAAGGTACTCGACCACCAGGTGAGTCTCCATGGGTCAACTGCAGCCCTTGCAGATAAGTGATCTTGAGACTAAGGTTCTCAATCGCGATTAAAATTTCTCGTTCGTATTCTCACTAGGAAGCCTCGAGAGTTACAGTAAACTTGCTTTCAAGGACCTGATTTAAGGTACTCGGCCACCAGGAGAGTCTCCAAGGGTCAAATGCAGCCCTTGCAAATAAGTGATCTTGGAGACTACAGTCCTCAATCACGACGAAATTTCTGGGTTATATTCCCAGCAGGAAGCCTCGAGAGTTACAGTAAATTTCCTATCACTCAGCTGATTCAAGTTACTGGAACACCAGAAGAGTCTCCATGGCTCAACTGCAGCCCTTGCAGATAAGTGATCTTGGAGACTACAGTTCTGCATCGCACCGAAATTTTTGGGTTATATTCTCACTAGGAAGCCTCGAGAGTTACAGTTAACATGCTTTCACGCATCGGATTCAAGGTACTTGACCACCAGGAGAGTCTCCATTTGTTCAACTGCAGCCACTGCACATAAGTCATCTTGGAGACTACAGTTCTAGATCGCGACGAAATTTCTGGGCTATTTTCTCACTAGGAAGCCTCGAGAGTTACAGTAATCTTGCTTTCATGCATCGGATTCAAGGTACTCGACCACCAGGAGAGTCTCCATGGGTCAAAAGCAGACCTTGCTGATTAGTGATCTTGGAGACTACAATTCTCAATCGCGACGAACTTTCTGGGCTATATTCTCACTAGGAAGCCTCGAGAATTACAGTAAACTTGCTTTCATGCTTCGGATTCAAGGTACTCGACCACCAGGAGTGTCTCCATGGGTCAACTGCAGCCCTTGCAGATAAGTGATCTTGGAGACTACAGTTCTTAATCACGACGAAATTTCTGGGTTATATTCTCATTAGGAAGCCTCGAGAGTTACAGTAAAGTTGCTTTCATGCATCGGATTCAAGGTACTTGACCACCAGGAGAGTCTACATGGGTTAGACTGCAGCCCCTGCACATAAGTCATCTTGGTGACTACAGTCCGAGATCGCGACGAAATTTCTGGGATATATTCTCACTACAAAGCCTCAAGAGTCACAGTAAACTTCCTTTCACTCTGCTGATTCAAGATACTATAATACCAGGAGAGACTCTATGGGTCAACTGGAGCCCTTGCAGATAAGTGATCTTGGTGACTACAGTTCCCAATCGCGACGATGTTTATGGGTTATATTCTCACTAGGAAGCCTCGAGAGTTACAGTGAAATTGCTTCCATGCATCGGATTCAAGATACTTGACCACCAGGAGACTCTAAATGGGTCAACTGCAGCCCTTGCATATAAGTGATCTTGGAGACTACAGTTCTGCATCGCACCGAAATTTCTGGGTAACATTCTCACCAGGAAGCCTCGAGAGTTACAGTAAACTTGCTTTCATGCATCGGATTCAAGGTACTCGACGACCAGGAGAATCTCCATGGGACAACTGCAGCCCTTGCAGATAAGTGATCTTGGAGACTACAGTTCTCAATCGCGACGCAATTTCTGGGTTATATTCTCACTAGGAAGCCTCGAGAGTTACAGTAAACTTGCTTTCATGCATCGGATTCAAGGTACTCGACCACCAGGAGAGTCTCCATGGGTCAACTGCAGCCCTTGTGGGGTAAAAGATCTTTGAGACTACAGTTCTCAATCGCGACGAAATTTCTGTGTTATACTCTCACTAGGAAGGCTCGAGAGTTCCAGTAAACTTGCTTTCATGCATCGGTTTTAAGATACTGGATTACCAGGAAAGACTACATTGTTCAACTGCAGCCCTAGCATAAAAGTGATTTTGAGACTACAGTTCTCAATGGCGACGAAATTTCTGGGTTATATTCTCATTAGGAAGCCTCGAGAGTTACAGAAAACTTGCTTTCATGCATCGGATTCATGGTACTCGACCACCAGGAGATTCTCAATGGGTCAACTGTGGCCCTTGCAGATAAGTGATCTTGGAGACTACAGTTCTCAATCGCGACGAAATTTCTGGGTTATACTCTCACTAGGAAGCCTCGAGAGTTACAGTAAACATGCTTTCATGCATCAAATTCAGGGTACTCGACCACCAGGACAGTCTCCATGGGTCAAATTCAGCCCATGCAGATAAGTGATCTTTAAGACTACATTTATTCAATCGCGACGAAATTTCTGGGATATATTCTCACTAGGATGTCTCGAGAGTTACAGTTAACTTGCTTTCATGCATGGGATTCAAGGTACTCGGCCACCAGGAAAGTCTCCATGGGTCAACTGCAGCCCTCGCAGGTAAGTGATTTTGGAGTCTACAGTTCTCAATCGCGACGAAATTTCTCGATTATATTCTCACTAGGAAACATCGAGAGTTACAGCAAACTTGCTTTCACGCACCGGATTCAAGGTACTCGGCCACCCGGAGAGTCTAAATGCATCAACTGCTACCCTTGCCGATAAGTGATCTTTGAGACTAAAGTGCTGGATCGCACCGAAATTTCTGGTTATATTCTTACTAGAAAGCCTCGAGAGTTACAGTAAACTTGCTTTCATGCATCTCATTCATGGTACTTGACCACCAGGAGAGTCTCCATTTGTTCAAATGCAGCCCATGCACATAAGTCATCTTGGAGACTACAGTTCTCAATCGCGATGAAATGTCTGGGTTATATTCCCACGAGGAAGCCTCGAGAGTTACAGTGAACTTCCTTTCATTCAGCTTATTCCAGAAACTGGAACACCAGGATAGTCTCCATGGGTCAACTGCGGCCCATGCAGATAAGTGATCTTGGAGACCACAGTTCTCAATCGCGACGAAATTTCTGGGTTATATTCTCAATAGGAAGCCTCGAGAGTTACAGTAAACTAGCTTCATGCATCGGATTCAAGGTACTCAACCACCAGGAGATTCTCCATGAGTCAACTGCAGCCCTTGCAGATAAGTGACCTTGTGGACTACAGTTCTCAGTCGCGACGAAATTTCTATTCTATATTCTCCGTAGGAAGCCTCGAAAGTTACAGTAAACTCGCTCTCATGCATCGGATTCAAATTATTCGACCACCAGGAGAGTCTCCATGGCTCAACTGCAGCCCTTGCAGATAAGTGATCTTGAGACTAAAGTTCTCAAACGCGACTAATGTTTCTCGTTCGTATTCTCGCTAGGAAGCCACGAGAGTTTCATTAACCTTGCTTTCAAGCATCTGATTCAAGATACTGGAACACCAGGAGAGTCTCCATGGGTCAACTACAGCCCTTGCAGATTAGTGATCTTGGAGACTACAGATCTCAATCGCGACGACGTTTCTGGGCTATATTCTCACTAGGAAGCCTCGAGAGTTACACTAAACTTGCTTTCATGCGACAGATTCATGGTACTCGACCACCAGGAGAGTCTCCCTGGGTCAACTGCAGCCCTTGCAGATGAGTGATCTTGGAGACTACAGTTCTCAGTCGCGACGAAATTTCAGGGTTATATTCTCACTAGGAAACCTCGAGAGGTACAGTAAACTTGCTGTCATGCATCGGATACAAAGTATTCGACCAGCAGGAGGGTCTCCATGGGTCAACTGCAGCCCTTGCAGATAAGTGATCTTGGAGACTACAGTTCTCTATCGCGACGAAATTTCTGGGCTCTATTCTCACTAGGAAGCTTCGAGAATTACAGCAAGCTCGCTTTTATGCATCGGATTCAAGGTACTCGACCACCAGGAGAGACTTCATGGCTCAACTGCAGCCCTTGCAGATAAGTGATCTTGAGACTAAAGTTCTCAATCGCGACTAAAATTTCTCGTTCGTATTCTCACTAGGAGCCTCGAGAGTTTCAGTAAACTTGCTTTCAAGCATCTGATTCAAGGTACTCGACCACCAGGAGATTCTCCATGGGTAAACTGCAGCCCTTGCAGATAAGTGACCTTGGAGACTACAGTTCTCAATCGCGACGAAATTTCTGGGCTATATTCCCACTAGGAAGCCTCGAGAGTTACAGTAATCTTCCTTTCACTCAGCTGATTCAAGATACTGGAACACCAGGAGAGTCTCCATGGGTCAACTGCAGCCCTTGCAGATAAGTGATCTTGGAGACTACAGTTCTTAATCGCGACGAAATTTCTGGGTTATATTCTCACTGGGAAGCCTCGAGAGTTACAGTAAACTTGCTTTCATGTTTCGGATCCATGAAATGTGACCACCAGGAGAGTCTCCACGGGTCAACTGCAGCCCTTGCAGATAAGCGATCTTGGAGACTACAGTTCTCAATCGCGACGAAATTTCTGGGATATATTCTCACTAGGAAGCCTCGAGAGTTACAGTAAACTTGCCATCATGCATCCGATTCATGGTACTCGACCACCAGGAGAGTCTCCATGGGTCAACTGCAGCCATTGCAGACATGTGATCTTGGAGTCTTCAGTTCTCAATGGCGACGAAATTTCTGGGTTATATTCTCATTAGGAAGAATCGAGAGTTACAGTCAACTTTCTTTCATGCATGTGATTCAAGGTACTCCACCACCAGGAGAGTCTCCATGGGTCAACTGCAGCCCTTGCAGATAATTGATCTTGCAGACTACAGTTCTCAATCGCGACGAAATTTCTGGGCTATATTCTCACTAGGAAGTCTCGAGAATTACAGTAAACTCGCTTTCATGCATCGGATTCAAGGTACTCGACCACCAGGTGAGTCTCCATGGGTCAACTGCAACCCTTGCAGATAAGTGATCTTGAGACTAAGGTTCTCAATCGCGATTAAAATTTCTCGTTCGTATTCTCACTAGGAAGCCTCGAGAGTTACAGTAAACTTGCTTTCAAGGACCTGATTTAAGGTACTCGGCCACCAGGAGAGTCTCCAAGGGTCAAATGCAGCCCTTGCAAATAAGTGATCTTGGAGACTACAGTCCTCAATCACGACGAAATTTCTGGGTTATATTCCCAGCAGGAAGCCTCGAGAGTTACAGTAAATTTCCTATCACTCAGCTGATTCAAGTTACTGGAACACCAGAAGAGTCTCCATGGCTCAACTGCAGCCCTTGCAGATAAGTGATCTTGGAGACTACAGTTCTGCATCGCACCGAAATTTTTGGGTTATATTCTCACTAGGAAGCCTCGAGAGTTACAGTTAACTTGCTTTCACGCATCGGATTCAAGGTACTTGACCACCAGGAGAGTCTCCATTTGTTCAACTGCAGCCACTGCACATAAGTCATCTTGGAGACTACAGTTCTAGATCGCGACGAAATTTCTGGGCTATTTTCTCACTAGGAAGCCTCGAGAGTTACAGTAATCTTGCTTTCATGCATCGGATTCAAGGTACTCGACCACCAGGAGAGCCTCCATGGGTCAAAAGCAGACCTTGCTGATTAGTGATCTTGGAGACTACAATTCTCAATCGCGACGAACTTTCTGGGCTATATTCTCACTAGGAAGCCTCGAGAATTACAGTAAACTTGCTTTCATGCTTCGGATTCAAGGTACTCGACCACCAGGAGTGTCTCCATGGGTCAACTGCAGCCCTTGCAGATAAGTGATCTTGGAGACTACAGTTCTTAATCACGACGAAATTTCTGGGTTATATTTTTTTTATTTTATTTTTTTTTTTTTTTTATTTATTTATTGTTCCGTGGGACCACATTTAGGAGAAGTCTCCATGGTCATGGAACGAGTCAATACATGAAATTATAACACGATTGTAGAAACAGATAAAATGAAATATAAGAAACATATTCAGGCGACAAGTCGTTAGTTTAAATAAAGAAAATCAAGAATGTAACACTGGAATTTGCTTAATTTTTTATCTCTTCCAGGAGCTCCTCGACAGAATAGAAGGAGTGAGCCATGAGGAAACTCTTCAGTTTAGACTTAAAAGTGTTTGGGCTACTGCTAAGATTTTTGAGTTCTTGTGGTAGCTTATTGAAAATGGATGCAGCAGAATACTGCACTCCTTTCTGCACAAGAGTCAAGGAAGTGCATTCCACATGCAGATTTGATTTCTGCCTACTATTAACTGAGTGAAAGCTGCTAACTCATGGGAATAAGCTAATGTTGCTAACAACAAACGACATTAACGAAAATACATACTGCGAGGGCAATGTCAAAATTCCCAGACTATTGAATAGGGGTCGACAAGAGGTTTTCGAACTTACACCATGCATAGCTCGAACAGCCCGTTTTTGAGCCAAAAATACCCTTTTTGAATCAGAAGAATTACCCCAAAAAATAATACCATATGACATAAGCGTATGAAAATATGCGAAGTATACTACTTTTCGTGTTGAAATGTCACTTATTTCAGATACTGTTCTAATGGTAAATAAAGCGGCATTTAGTTTCTGAACAAGATCCTGAACATGGGCTTTCCACAACAGCTTACTATCTATCCGTACACCTAGGAACTTGAACTGTTCCGTTTCGCTTATAACATGCCCATTCTGTCTGATTAAAATGTGAGTTCTTGTTGAATTGTGGGTTAGAAACTGTAAAAACTGAGTCTTACTGTGATTTAGCATCAAATTATTTTCCACAAGCCACGAACTTATATCATGAACTACATTATTTGATAATGTTTCAATATTACACACAAGATCCTTCACTACCAAGGTGGTGTCATCAGCAAACAGAAATATTTTTGAATCACCTGTAATACTAGAAGGCATATCAGTTACATAAATAAGGAACAGCAGTGGCCCCAGCACCGACCCTTGGGAAGCCTCGAGAGTTACAGTAAACTTGCTTTCATGCATCGGATTCAAGGTACTCGACGACCAGGAGAATCTCCATGGGACAACTGCAGCCCTTGCAGATAAGTGATCTTGGAGACTACAGTTCTCAATCGCGACGCAATTTCTGGGTTATATTCTCACTAGGAAGCCTCGAGAGTTACAGTAAACTTGCTTTCATGCATCGGATTCAAGGTACTCGACCACCAGGAGAGTCTCCATGGGTCAACTGCAGCCCTTGTGGGGTAAAAGATCTTTGAGACTACAGTTCTCAATCGCGACGAAATTTCTGTGTTATACTCTCACTAGGAAGGCTCGAGAGTTCCAGTAAACTTGCTTTCATGCATCGGTTTTAAGATACTGGATTACCAGGAAAGACTACATTGTTCAACTGCAGCCCTAGCATAAAAGTGATTTTGAGACTACAGTTCTCAATGGCGACGAAATTTCTGGGTTATATTCTCATTAGGAAGCCTCGAGAGTTACAGAAAACTTGCTTTCATGCATCGGATTCATGGTACTCGACCACCAGGAGATTCTCAATGGGTCAACTGTGGCCCTTGCAGATAAGTGATCTTGGAGACTACAGTTCTCAATCGCGACGAAATTTCTGGGTTATATTCTCACTAGGAAGCCTCGAGAGTTACAGTAAACATGCTTTCATGCATCAAATTCAGGGTACTCGACCACCAGGACAGTCTCCAAGGGTCAAATTCAGCCCATGCAGATAAGTGATCTTTAAGACTACATTTATTCAATCGCGACGAAATTTCTGGGATATATTCTCACTAGGATGTCTCGAGAGTTACAGTTAACTTGCTTTCATGCATGGGATTCAAGGTACTCGGCCACCAGGAAAGTCTCCATGGGTCAACTGCAGCCCTCGCAGGTAAGTGATTTTGGAGTCTACAGTTCTCAATCGCGACGAAATTTCTCGATTATATTCTCACTAGGAAACATCGAGAGTTACAGCATACTTGCTTTCACGCACCGGATTCAAGGTACTCGGCCACCCGGAGAGTCTAAATGCATCAACTGCTACCCTTGCCGATAAGTGATCTTTGAGACTAAAGTGCTGGATCGCACCGAAATTTCTGGTTATATTCTTACTAGAAAGCCTCGAGAGTTACAGTAAACTTGCTTTCATGCATCTCATTCATGGTACTTGACCACCAGGAGAGTCTCCATTTGTTCAAATGCAGCCCATGCACATAAGTCATCTTGGAGACTACAGTTCTCAATCGCGATGAAATGTCTGGGTTATATTCCCACGAGGAAGCCTCGAGAGTTACAGTGAACTTCCTTTCATTCAGCTTATTCCAGAAACTGGAACACCAGGATAGTCTCCATGGGTCAACTGCGGCCCATGCAGATAAGTGATCTTGGAGACCACAGTTCTCAATCGCGACGAAATTTCTGGGTTATATTCTCAATAGGAAGCCTCGAGAGTTACAGTAAACTAGCTTCATGCATCGGATTCAAGGTACTCAACCACCAGGAGATTCTCCATGAGTCAACTGCAGCCCTTGCAGATAAGTGACCTTGTGGACTACAGTTCTCAGTCGCGACGAAATTTCTATTCTATATTCTCCGTAGGAAGCCTCGAAAGTTACAGTAAACTCGCTCTCATGCATCGGATTCAAATTATTCGACCACCAGGAGAGTCTCCATGGCTCAACTGCAGCCCTTGCAGATAAGTGATCTTGAGACTAAAGTTCTCAAACGCGACTAATGTTTCTCGTTCGTATTCTCGCTAGGAAGCCACGAGAGTTTCATTAACCTTGCTTTCAAGCATCTGATTCAAGGTACTCGACCACCAGGAGATTCTCCATGGGTCAACCGCAGCCCTTGCAGATAAGTGATCTTGGAGACTACAGTTCTCAATCGCGACGAAATTTCTGGGTTATATTCCCACTAGGAAGCCTCGAGAGTTACACCAAACTTCCTTTCACTTAGCTGATTCAAGATACTGGAACACCAGGAGAGTCTCCATGGGTCAACTGCAGCCCTTGCAGATTAGTGATCTTGGAGACTACAGATCTCAATCGCGACGACGTTTCTGGGCTATATTCTCACTAGGAAGCCTCGAGAGTTACACTAAACTTGCTTTCATGCGACAGATTCATGGTACTCGACCACCAGGAGAGTCTCCCTGGGTCAACTGCGGCCCTTGCAGATGAGTGATCTTGGAGACTACAGTTCTCAGTCGCGACGAAATTTCAGGGTTATATTCTCACTAGGAAACCTCGAGAGGTACAGTAAACTTGCTGTCATGCATCGGATACAAAGTATTCGACCAGCAGGAGGGTCTCCATGGGTCAACTGCAGCCCTTGCAGATAAGTGATCTTGGAGACTACAGTTCTCTATCGCGACGAAATTTCTGGGCTCTATTCTCACTAGGAAGCTTCGAGAATTACAGCAAGCTCGCTTTTATGCATCGGATTCAAGGTACTCGACCACCAGGAGAGACTTCATGGCTCAACTGCAGCCCTTGCAGATAAGTGATCTTGAGACTAAAGTTCTCAATCGCGACTAAAATTTCTCGTTCGTATTCTCACTAGGAGCCTCGAGAGTTTCAGTAAACTTGCTTTCAAGCATCTGATTCAAGGTACTCGACCACCAGGAGATTCTCCATGGGTAAACTGCAGCCCTTGCAGATAAGTGACCTTGGAGACTACAGTTCTCAATCGCGACGAAATTTCTGGGCTATATTCCCACTAGGAAGCCTCGAGAGTTACAGTAATCTTCCTTTCACTCAGCTGATTCAAGATACTGGAACACCAGGAGAGTCTCCATGGGTCAACTGCAGCCCTTGCAGATAAGTGATCTTGGAGACTACAGTTCTTAATCGCGACGAAATTTCTGGGTTATATTCTCACTGGGAAGCCTCGAGAGTTACAGTAAACTTGCTTTCATGTTTCGGATCCATGAAATGTGACCACCAGGAGAGTCTCCACGGGTCAACTGCAGCCCTTGCAGATAAGCGATCTTGGAGACTACAGTTCTCAATCGCGACGAAATTTCTGGGATATATTCTCACTAGGAAGCCTCGAGAGTTACAGTAAACTTGCCATCATGCATCCGATTCATGGTACTCGACCACCAGGAGAGTCTCCATGGGTCAACTGCAGCCATTGCAGACATGTGATCTTGGAGTCTTCAGTTCTCAATGGCGACGAAATTTCTGGGTTATATTCTCATTAGGAAGAATCGAGAGTTACAGTCAACTTGCTTTCATGCATGTGATTCAAGGTACTCCACCACCAGGAGAGTCTCCATGGGTCAACTGCAGCCCTTGCAGATAATTGATCTTGCAGACTACAGTTCTCAATCGCGACGAAATTTCTGGGCTATATTCTCACTAGGAAGTCTCGAGAATTACAGTAAACTCGCTTTCATGCATCGGATTCAAGGTACTCGACCACCAGGTGAGTCTCCATGGGTCAACTGCAGCCCTTGCAGATAAGTGATCTTGAGACTAAGGTTCTCAATCGCGATTAAAATTTCTCGTTCGTATTCTCACTAGGAAGCCTCGAGAGTTACAGTAAACTTGCTTTCAAGGACCTGATTTAAGGTACTCGGCCACCAGGAGAGTCTCCAAGGGTCAAATGCAGCCCTTGCAAATAAGTGATCTTGGAGACTACAGTCCTCAATCACGACGAAATTTCTGGGTTATATTCCCAGCAGGAAGCCTCGAGAGTTACAGTAAATTTCCTATCACTCAGCTGATTCAAGTTACTGGAACACCAGAAGAGTCTCCATGGCTCAACTGCAGCCCTTGCAGATAAGTGATCTTGGAGACTACAGTTCTGCATCGCACCGAAATTTTTGGGTTATATTCTCACTAGGAAGCCTCGAGAGTTACAGTTAACTTGCTTTCACGCATCGGATTCAAGGTACTTGACCACCAGGAGAGTCTCCATTTGTTCAACTGCAGTCACTGCACATAAGTCATCTTGGAGACTACAGTTCTAGATCGCGACGAAATTTCTGGGCTATTTTCTCACTAGGAAGCCTCGAGAGTTACAGTAATCTTGCTTTCATGCATCGGATTCAAGGTACTCGACCACCAGGAGAGCCTCCATGGGTCAAAAGCAGACCTTGCTGATTAGTGATCTTGGAGACTACAATTCTCAATCGCGACGAACTTTCTGGGCTATATTCTCACTAGGAAGCCTCGAGAATTACAGTAAACTTGCTTTCATGCTTCGGATTCAAGGTACTCGACCACCAGGAGTGTCTCCATGGGTCAACTGCAGCCCTTGCAGATAAGTGATCTTGGAGACTACAGTTCTTAATCACGACGAAATTTCTGGGTTATATTTTTTTTATTTTATTTTTTTTTTTTTTATTTATTTATTGTTCCGTGGGACCACATTTAGGAGAAGTCTCCATGGTCATGGAACGAGTCAATACATGAAATTATAACACGATTGTAGAAACAGATAAAATGAAATATAAGAAACATATTCAGGCGACAAGTCGTTAGTTTAAATAAAGAAAATCAAGAATGTAACACTGGAATTTGCTTAATTTTTTATCTCTTCCAGGAGCTCCTCGACAGAATAGAAGGAGTGAGCCATGAGGAAACTCTTCAGTTTAGACTTAAAAGTGTTTGGGCTACTGCTAAGATTTTTGAGTTCTTGTGGTAGCTTATTGAAAATGGATGCAGCAGAATACTGCACTCCTTTCTGCACAAGAGTCAAGGAAGTGCATTCCACATGCAGATTTGATTTCTGCCTAGTATTAACTGAGTGAAAGCTGCTAACTCTTGGGAATAAGCTAATGTTGCTAACAACAAACGACATTAACGAAAATACATACTGCGAGGGCAATGTCAAAATTCCCAGACTATTGAATAGGGGTCGACAAGAGGTTTTCGAACTTACACCATACATAGCTCGAACAGCCCGTTTTTGAGCCAAAAATACCCTTTTTGAATCAGAAGAATTACCCCAAAAAATAATACCATATGACATAAGCGTATGAAAATATGCGAAGTATACTACTTTTCGTGTTGAAATGTCACTTATTTCAGATACTGTTCTAATGGTAAATAAAGCGGCATTTAGTTTCTGAACAAGATCCTGAACATGGGCTTTCCACAACAGCTTACTATCTATCCGTACACCTAGGAACTTGAACTGTTCCGTTTCGCTTATAACATGCCCATTCTGTCTGATTAAAATGTGAGTTCTTGTTGAATTGTGGGTTAGAAACTGTAAAAACTGAGTCTTACTGTGATTTAGCATCAAATTATTTTCCACAAGCCACGAACTTATATCATGAACTACATTATTTGATAATGTTTCAATATTACACACAAGATCCTTCACTACCAAGTTGGTGTCATCAGCAAACAGAAATATTTTTGAATCACCTGTAATACTAGAAGGCATATCATTTACATAAATAAGGAACAGCAGTGGCCCCAGCACCGACCCTTGGGAAGCCTCGAGAGTTACAGTAAACTTGCTTTCATGCATCGGATTCAAGGTACTCGACCACCAGGAGAGTCTCCATGGGACAACTGAAGTCCTTGCAGATAAGTGATCTTGGAGACTACAGTTCTCAATCGCGACGAAATTTCTAGGTTATATTCTCGCTAGGAAGACTCGAGAGTTACAGTAAACTTGATTTCATGCATGGGATTCATGGTACTCGACCACCAGGAGAGTCTCCAAGGGTCAACTGCAGCCCTTGCAGTAAAGTGATCTTGGAGACTAGAGTTCTCAATCGCGACGAAATTTCTGTGTTATATTCTCACTAGAAGCCCTCGAGAGTTACAGTAATCTTGCTTTCATGCATCGGATTCAAGGTACCCGACCACCAGGAATGTCTCCATGGGTCTATTGCAGCCCTTGCAGATAAGTGATCTTGGAGACTACAGTTCTCAATCTCGACGAAATTTCTGGGCTATATTCTTACTAGGAAGCCTCGACAATTACAGTAAACTTGCTTCCATGCATCGGATTCAAAGTATTCGACCACCAGGAGAGTCTCCATGGGTCCACTGCAGCCCTTGCAGACACGTGATCTTGGAGACTACAGTTCTCAATCGCGACGAAATTTCTGGGTTATATTCTCACTAGGAAGCACCGAGAGTTACAGTAAACTTGCTTTCATGCATCGGATTCAAGGTACTCGACCACCAGGAGAGTCGCCATGGGTCAACTGCATCCCTTGCAGATAAGTGATCTTGGGGACTACGGTTCTCAATCGCGACGAAGTTTCTGGGTTATATTCTCACTAGGAAGCCTCGAGAGTTACAGTAAACTAGGTTTCATGCATCCGATTCAAGGTACTCGACCACCAGGAGAGTGTCCATGGGTCAACGGCAGCCCTTGCAGATAAGTGATCTTGGAGACTACAGTTCTCAATCAAGACGAAATTTCTGGGTTATATTCTGACTAGGAAGCCTCGAGAGTTACAGCAATATTGCTTTCATGCATCGGATTCAAGGTACTCGAACACCAGGAGGGTCTCCATGGGTAAACTGCAGCCCTTGCAGACAAGTGATATTGGAGACTACAGTTCTTAACAGCGACGAAATTTCTGGGTTATATTCTCACTAGCAAGCAACGAGAGTTACAGTAAACTTGCTTTCATGCATCGGATTCAAGGTACTCGACCACCAGGAGAGTCGCCATGGGTCAATTGCATCCCTTGCAGATAAGTGATCTTGGGGACTACGGTTCTCAATCACGACGAAGTTTCTGGGTTATATTCTCACTAGGAAGCCTCGAGAGTTACAGTAAACTTGCTAACATGCATCGGATTCAAGGTACTCGAACACCAGGAGAGTCTCCATGGGTCAACTGCAGCCCTTGCAGACAAGTGATCTTGGAGACTAGAGTTCCAAATAGCGACGAAATTTCTGGGTTATATTCTCACTAGGAAGCAACGAGAGTTACAGTAAACTTGCTAACATGCATCGTATTCAAGGTACTCAACCTCCAGGAGAGTCTCCATGGGTCAACTGCAGCCCTTGCAGACAAGTGATCTCGGAGACTAAAGTTCTGCATCGCACCGAAATTTCTGTTTTATATTCTCACTAGGAAGCCTGCAGAGTTACAGTAAACTTGCTTTCATGCATCGGATTCAAGGTACTCGGACACCAGGAGAGTCTCCATGGGTCAACTGCAGCCCTTGCAGATAAGTGATCTTGGAGACTACAGTTTTCCATCGCGACGACATTTCTGGGTTTTATTCCCACTAGGAAGCCTCGAGAGTTACAGTAAACTTGCTTTCATGCATCTGATTCAAGGTACTTGACAACCAGGAGAGTCTACATGGGTTAGACTGCAGCCCCATCACATAAGTCATCTTGGTGACTACAGTCCGAGATCGCGACGAAATTTCTGGGATATATTCTCACTACGAAGCCTCAAGAGTTACAGTAAACTTCCTTTCACTCTGCTGATTCAAGATACTATAATACCAGGAGAGACTCTATGGGTCAACTGGAGCCCTTGCAGATAAGTGATCTTGGTGACTACAGTTCCCAATCGCGACGATGTTTATGGGTTATATTCTCACTAGGAAGCCTCGAGAGTTACAGTGAAATTGCTTCCATGCATCGGATTCAAGATACTTGACCACCAGGAGACTCTAAATGGGTCAACTGCAGCCCTTGCATATAAGTGATCTTGGAGATTACAGTTCTGCATCGCACCGAAATTTCTGGGTAACATTCTCACCAGGAAGCCTCGAGAGTTACAGTAAACTTGCTTTCATGCATCGGATTCAAGGTACTCGACGACCAGGAGAATCTCCATGGGACAACTGCAGCCCTTGCAGATAAGTGATCTTGGAGACTACAGTTCTCAATCGCGACGCAATTTCTGGGTTATATTCTCACTAGGAAGCCTCGAGAGTTACAGTAAACTTGCTTTCATGCATCGGATTCAAGGTACTCAATCACCACGAGAGTCTCCATGGGTCAACTGCAGCCCTTGCAGACAAGTGATCTTGGACACTACAGTTCTTAATCGCGACGAAATTTCTGGCTTATATACTCACTAGGAAGCAACGAGAGTTACAGTAAACCACCTTTCATGCATCGGATTCAAGGTACTCGACCACCAGGAGAGTCCTAATGGGTCAACTGCCGCCCTTGCAGATAATTGATCTTAGAGACAACAGTTCTCAATTGCCACGAAATTTCTGGGTTATATTCTCACTAGGAAGCCTCGAGAGTTACAGTAAACTTGCATTCATGCGTCGGATACAAGATACTGGACCACCAGGAGAGCCTCCAACGCTCAACTGCAGTCCTTGCAGATAAGTGATCTTGAGACTACAGTTCACAATCGCGACGAAATTTCTCGTTCGTACTCTCACTAGGAAGCCTCGAGAGTTACAGTAAACTTGCTTTCAAGCATCGGATTCAAGGTACTCGACCACCAGGAGAGTCTCCAAGGGTCAACTGCAACCCTTGCAGATATGTAATCTTGGAGACTACAGTTCTCAAACGCGACGAAATTTCTGGGTTATATTCCCACTAGAAAGCCTTGAGAGTTACAGTAAACCTCCTTTCACTCAGCTGATTCAAGATACTGGAACACCGGGAGAGTCTCCATGGGTCAACTGCAGCCCTTGCAGATAAGTGATCTCGGAGACTACAGTTCTGCGTCGCACAGAAATTTCTAGGTTATATTCTCACTACGAAGCCTCCAGAGTTACAGTAAACTTGCTTTCATGCATCGGATTCAAGGTACTTGAAAACCAGGAGAGTCTCCATGGGTTCAACAGCAGCCCCTGCACGTAAGTCATCTTGGAGTCTACAGTTCTACATCGCGACGAAATTTCTGGTTTATATTCCCACTAGGAAGCCTCGAGAGTTACAGTAATCTTGCTTTCATGCATCGGATATAAGGTACTCGACCGCAAGGAGAGCCTCCATGGGTCAATTGCAGTCCTTGCAGATAAGTGATCGTGGAGACTACAGTTCTCAATCGCAACGAATATTCTGGGTCATATTCCCATTAGAAAGCCTCGAGACTTAAAGTAAACTTGCTTTCATGCGTCGGATTCATGGTACTCGACCACCAGGATTGTCTCCATTAGTCAACTGCAGCCCTTGCAGACAATTCATCTTGGAGACTACAGTTCTTAATCGCGACGAATTTTCTGGGTTATATTCTAACTAGGAAGCAACGAGAGTTACAGTAAACCTGCTTTCATGCATCTGATTCAAGGTACTCGACCACCAGGAGAGTCTCCATGGGTCATCTGCCGCCCTTGCAGATAAGTGATCTTGGAGACAACAGTTCTCAATCGCGACGAAATTTCTGGGTTATATTCCCACTAGGAAGCCTCGAGAGTTACAGTAAACTTGCTTTCATGCGTCGGATACAAGATACAGGACCACCAGCAGAGCCTCCATGGCTCAACTGCAGCCCTTGCAGATATGTGACCTTGAGACTACAGTTCTCAATCGCGACGAAATTTCTCGTTCGTATTCTCACTAGGAAGCCTCGAGATTTACAGTAAACTTGCTTTCAGGCATCGGATTCAAGGTTCTCGACCACCAGGAATGTCCCCATGAGTTAACTGCAGCCCTTGCAGATAAGTGATCTAGAGACTACAGTTCTCAATCGCGACGAAATTCCTGGGTTATATTCCCACTAGCAAGCCTCGAGAGTTACAGTAAACTTGCTTTCATGCATCGGATTGAAAGTACTTGACCACCAGGAGAGTCTCCATGGGTTCAACAGCAGCCCCTACACATAAGTCATATTGGAGACTACAGTTCTAGATCGCGACGAAACTTCAGGGTTGTATTCTCACTAGCAAGCCTCGAGAGTTACAGTAATCTTGCTTTCATGCGTCGGATTCAAAGTATTCGACCACCACGAGAATCTCAATGGGTCAATTGCAGCTCTTGCTGATACGTGATCTTGAAGACTACAGTTCTCAATCGCGACGAAATTTCTGGGTTATATTCTCACTAGGAAGCCTCGACGGTTACAGTAAACATGCTTTCATGCGTCGGATTCATGGTACTCGACCACCTGGAGAGTCTCCATGGGTCAACTGCAGCCCTTGCAGATAAGTGATCTTGGAGACTACAGTTCTCAATCGCGACGAAACTTCTGGGCTATATTGTCACTAGGAAGTCTCGATCATTACAGTAAACTTGCTTTCATGCATCGGATTCAATGTACTCGACCACCAGGAGAGTCTCCATGGGGCAACTGCCGCCCTTGCAGATAAGTGATCTTGGAGGCTACAGTTCTCAAGCGCGACGAAATTTCTGGGTTATATTCTCACTAGGAAGCCTCGAGAGATACAATAAACTTGCTTTCATGCATTGGATTCAAGGTACTCGACCACCAGGAGAGTCTACGTGGGTCAATTGCAGCCCTTGCAGATAAGTGATCTTGGAGACTACAGTTCTCAATCGCGACGAAATTTCTGGGCTATATTCTCACTAGGAAGTCTCGATCATTACAGTAAACTTGCTTTCATGCATCGGATTCAATGTACTCGACCACCAGGAGAGTCTCCATGGGTCAACTGCAGCCCTTGCAGACAATTCATCTTGGAGACTACAGTTCTTAATCGCGACGAAATTTCTGGGTTATATTCTCACTAGGAAGTCTCGATCATTACAGTAAACTTGCTTTCATGCATCGGATTCAATGTACTCGACCACCAGGAGAGTCTCCATGGGTCAACTGCAGCCCTTGCAGACAATTCATCTTGGAGACTACAGTTCTTAATCGCGACGAAATTTCTGGGTTATATTCTCACTAGGAAGCCTCGACGGTTACAGTAAACATGCTTTCATGCGTCGGATTCATGGTACTCGACCACCTGGAGAGTCTCCATGTGTCAACTGCCGCCCTTGCAGATAAGTGATCTTGGAGACAACAGTTCTCAATCGCGACGAAATTTCTGGGTTACATTTCCACTAGGAAGCCTCGAGAGTTACAGTAAACTTGCTTTCATGCGTCGGATTCAAGATACAGGACCACCAGGAGAGCCTCAATGGCTGAACTGCAGCCCTTGCAGATAAGTGACCCTGAGACTACAGTTCTCAATCGCGACGAAATATCTCTTTCGTATTCTCACTAGGAAGCCTCGATATTTACAGTAAACTTGCTTTCAAGCATCGGATTCAAGGTACTCGACCACCAGGAGGGTCTCCATGGGTCAACTGCAGCCCTTGCAGATAAGTGATCTTGGAGACTACAGCCCTCAATCGCGAGGAAAATTCTGGGTCATATTCTCACTAGGAAGCCTCGAGAGTTACAGTAAACTTGCTTTCATGCGTCGGATTCGTATTACTCGACCACCAGGAGAGTCTCCACGGGTCAACTGCGGCCCTTGGAGATGAGTGATCTTGGAGACTACAGTTCTCAGTCGCGACGAAATTTCTGGGTTATATTCTCACTAGGAAGCCTCGAGAGTTACAGTCAACTTGCTTTCATGCGTCGGATTCAAGGTACTCGAACACCAGGAGAGTCTCCATGGGTTAACTGCAGCCCTTGCAGATAAGTGATCTTGTACACTACAGTTCTCAATCGCGACGAAATTTCTGGGCTATATTCTCACTAGGATGCCTCAAGATTTACAGTAAACTTGCTTTCATGCATCGGATTCACGGTACTTGACCACCAGGACAGTCTCCATGGGTTCAACTGCCGCCCCTACACATAAGTCATATTGGAGACAACAGTTCTAGATCGCGACGAAATTTCAGGGTTATATTCTCACTAGGAAGCCTCGAGAGTTACAGTAAACTTGCCTTCATGCGTCGGATTCAAAGTACTCGACCACCAGGAGAGTCTCCATTTGTCAATTGCAGCTCTTGCTGATACGTGATCTTGGAGACTACAGTTCTCAATCGCGACGAAATTTCAGGGTTATATTCTCACTAGGAAGCCTCGAGAGTTACAGTAAACTTGCTGTCATGCATCGGATTCAAGGTATTCGACCAGCAGGAGAGCCTCCGTGGCTCAACTGCAGCCCTAGCAGATAGGTGATCTAGACACTACAGTTCTCAATCGCGACGAAATTTCTGGGTTAAATTCCCAATAGCAAGCCTCGAGAGTTACAGTAAACTTCCCCTCACTCAGCTGATTTTAGGTACTTGAACACCAGGAGAGTCTCCATGGGTCAACTGCAGCCCTTGCAAATAAGTGCTCTTGAAGACTACAGTTCTCAATCGCGACGACATTTCGGGGTTATATTCTCACTAGGAAGCCTCGAGAGTTACAGTAAACTTTCTTTCATCCATCGGAATCAAGGTACTCGACCACCAGGAGAGTCTACATGGGTCAACTGCAGCCCTTGCAGATAAGTGATCTTGGAGACTTCAGTTCTGCATCGCACCGAAATTTCTGGGTTATATTCTCACTAGGAAGCCTCGAGAGATACAGTCAACTTGCTTTCATGCATCGGAATCAAGGTACTCGACCACCAGGAGAGTCTCCATGGGTCAATTGCAGCCCTTGCAGATAAGTGATCTTGGAGACTACAGTTCTCAATCGCGACGAAATTTCTGGGTTACATTTCGACTAGGAAGCCTCGAGAGTTACAGTAAACTTGCTTTCATGCGTCGGATTCAAGATACAGGACCACCAGGAGAGCCTCCATGGCTGAACTGCAGCCCTTGCAGATAAGTGACCCTGAGACAACAGTTCTCAATCGCGACGAAATTTCTGGGTTACATTTCCACTAGGAAGCCTCGATATTTACAGTAAACTTGCTTTCAAGCATCGGATTCAAGGTACTCGACCACCAGGAGGGTCTCCATGGGTCAACTGCAGCCCTTGCAGATAAGTGATCTTGGAGACTACAGCCCTCAATCGCGAGGAAAATTCTGGGTCATATTCTCACTAGGAAGCCTCGAGAGTTACAGTAAACTTGCTTTCATGCGTCGGATTCGTATTACTCGACCACCAGGAGAGTCTCCACGGGTCAACTGCAGCCCTTGGAGATGAGTGATCTTGGAGACTACAGTTCTCAGTCGCGCCGAAATTTCTGGGTTATATTCTCACTAGGAAGCCTCGAGAGTTACAGTCAACTTGCTTTCATGCGTCGGATTCAAGGTACTCGAACACCAGGAGAGTCTCCATGGGTTAACTGCAGCCCTTGCAGATAAGTGATCTTGTAGACTACTGTTCTCAATCGCGACGAAATTTCTGGGCTATATTCTCACTAGGATGCCTCGAGATTTACAGTAAACTTGCTTTCATGCATCGGATTCAAGGTACTCGACCACCAGGAGAGTCTCCATGGGTCAATTGGAGCCCTTGCAGATAAGTGACCTTGGAGACTACAGTTCTCAATCGCGACGAAATTTGTGGGTTATATTCTCACTAGAAAGCCTCAAGAGTTACAGTAAACTTGCTTTCATGCATCGGATTCACGGTACTTGACCACCAGGAGAGTCTCCATGGGTTCAACTGCCGCCCCTACACATAAGTCATATTGGAGACAACAGTTCTATATCGCGACGAAATTTCAGGGTTATATTCTCACTAGGAAGCCTCGAGAGTTACAGTAAACTTGCTGTCATGCATCGGATTCAAGGTATTCGACCAGCAGGAGAGCCTCCGTGGCTCAACTGCAGCCCTAGCAGATAGGTGATCTAGAGACTACAGTTCTCAATCGCGACGAAATTTCTGGGTTATATTCCCAATAGCAAGCCTCGAGAGTTACAGTAAACTTCCCCTCACTCAGCTGATTTTAGGTACTTGAACACCAGGAGAGTCTCCATGGGTCAACTGCAGTCCTTGCAAATAAGTGCTCTTGAAGACTACAGTTCTCAATCGCGACGACGTTTCGGGGTTATATTCTCACTAGGAAGCCTCGAGAGTTACAGTAAACTTTCTTTCATCCATCGGAATCAAGGTACTCGACCACCAGGAGAGTCTACATGGGTCAACTGCAGCCCTTGCAGATAAGTGATCTTGGAGACTTCAGTTCTGCATCGCACCGAAATTTCTGGGTTATATTCTCACTAGGAAGCCTCAAGAGTTACAGTAATCTTGCTTTCATGCATCGGATTCAAGGTACTCGACCGCCAGGAGAGCCTCCATGGGTCAATTGCAGTCCTTGCAGATAAGTGATCGTGGAGACTACAGTTCTCAATCGCAACGAATATTCTGGGTCATATTCCCATTAGAAAGCCTCGAGACTTAAAGTAAACTTGCTTTCATGCGTCGGATTCATGGTACTCGACCACCAGGAGGGTCTCCATGGGTCAACTGCAGCCCTTGCAGACAATTCATCTTGGAGACTACAGTTCTTAATCGCGACGAAATTTCTGGGTTATATTCTCACTGGGAAGCAACGAGAGTTACAGTAAACCTGCTTTCATTCATCTGACTCAAGGTACTCGACCACCAGGAGAGTCTCCATGGGTCAACTTCCGCCCTTGCAGATAAGTGATCATGGAGACAACAGTTCTCAATCGCGATGAAATTTCTGGGTTACATTCCCATTAGGAAGCCTCGAGAGTTACAGTAAACTTGCTTTCTTGCGTCGGATTCAAGATACATAACCACCAGGAGAGCCTCCATGGCTCAACTGCAGACCTTGCAGATTAGTGACGCTGAGACTACAGTTCTCAATCGCGAAGAAATTTCTCGTTCGTATTCTCACTTGGAAGTCTCGAGATTTACAGTAAACTTGCTTTCAAGCATCGGATTCAAGGTACTCGACCACCAGGAGGGTCTCCATGGGTCAACTGCAGCCCTTGCAGATAAGTGATCTTGGAGACTACATACCTCAATCGCGAGGAAATTTCTGGGTTATATTCTCACTAGGAAGCCTCGAGAGTTACAGTAAACTTGCTTTCATGCGTCGGATTCATGGTACTCGACCACCAGGATAGTCTCCATGGGTCAAATGCAGCCCTTGGAGATGAGTGATCTTGGAGACTACAGTTCTCAGTCGCGACGAAATTTCTGGGTTATTTTCTCACTAGGAAGCCTCGAGAGTTACAGTCAACTTGCTTTCATGCCTCGGATTCAAGGTACTCGAACATCAGGAGAGTCTCCTTGCGTTAACTGCAGCCCTTGCAGATAAGTGATCTTGTACACTACAGTTCTCAATCAAGACGAAATTTCTGGGCTATATTCTCACTAGGATGCCTCGAGAATTACAGTAGACTTGCTTTCATGCATCGGATTCAAGGTACTCGACCACCAGGAGAGACTCCATGGGTCAATTGCAGCCCTTGCAGATAGGTGATCTTGGAGACTACAGTTCTCAATCGCGACGATATTTCTGGGTTATATTCTCACTAGAAAGCCTCGAGAGTTACACTAAACTTGCTTTCATGCATCGGATTCAAGGTACTTGACCACCAGGAGAGTCTCCATGGGTTCAACTGCAGCCCCTACACATAAGTCATATTGGAGACTACAGTTCTAGATCGCGACGAAATTTCTGGGTTATATTCTCACTAGGAAGCCTCGAGAGTTACAGTAAACTTGCTTTCATGCGTCGGATACAAAGTACTCGACCACCAGTAGAGTCTCCATGGGTCAATCGCAACTCTTGCTGATACGTGATCTTGGAGACTACAGTTCTCAATCGCGACGAAATTTCTGGGTTATGTTCTCACTAGTAAGCCTCAAGAGTTACAGTAAACTTGCTTTCATGCATCGGATTCACGGTACTTGACCACCAGGAGAGTCTCCATGGGTTCAATTGCCGCCCCTACACATAAGTCATATTGGAGACAACAGTTCTAGATCGCGACGAAATTTCAGGGTTATATTCTCACTAGGAAGCCTCGAGAGTTACAGTAAACTTGCTTTCATGCGTCGGATTCAAAGTACTCGACCACCAGGAGAGTCTCCATTTGTCAATTGCAGCCCTTGCAGATAAGTGATCTTGTAGACTACAGTTCTCAATCGCGACGAAATTTCTGGGCTATATTCTCACTAGGATGCCTCGAGAATTACAGTAGACTTGCTTTCATGCATCGGATTCAAGGTACTCGACCACCAGGAGAGACTCCATGGGTCAATTGCAGCCCTTGCAGATAAGTGATCTTGGAGACTACAGTTCTCAATCGCGACGATATTTCTGGGTTATATTCTCACTACGAAGCCTCCAGAGTTACAGTAAACATGCTTTCATGCATCGGATTCAAGGTACTTGAAAACCAGGAGAGTCTCCATGGGTTCAACAGCAGCCTCTGCCCATAAGTCTTCTTGGAGTCTACAGTTCTAGATCGCGACGAAGTTTCTGGTTTATATTCCCACTAGGAAGCCTCAAGAGTTACAGTAATCTTGCTTTCATGCATCGGATTCAAGGTACTCGACCGCCAGGAGAGCCTCCTTGGGTCAATTGCAGTCCTTGCAGATAAGTGATCGTGGAGACTACAGTTCTCAATCGCAACGAATATTCTGGGTCATATTCCCATTAGAAAGCCTCGAGACTTAAAGTAAACTTGCTTTCATGCGTCGGATTCATGGTACTCGACCACCAGGATTGTCTCCATTAGTCAACTGCAGCCCTTGCAGACAATTCATCTTGGAGACTACAGTTCTTAATCGCGACGAATTTTCTGGGTTATATTCTCACTAGGAAGCAACGAGAGTTACAGTAAACCTGCTTTCATGCATCTGATTCAAGGTACTTGACCACCAGGAGAGTCTCCATGGCTCAACTGCAGCCCTTGCAGATATGTGACCTTGAGACTACAGTTCTCAATCGCGACGAAATTTCTCGTTCGTATTCGCACTAGGAAGCCTCGAGATTTACAGTAAACTTGCTTTCAGGCATCGGATTCAAGGTTCTCGACCACCAGGAATGTCTCCATGAGTTAACTGCAGCCCTTGCAGATAAGTGATCTAGAGACTACAGTTCTCAATCGCGACGAAATTCCTGGGTTATATTCCCACTAGCAAGCCTCGAGAGTTACAGTAAACTTGCTTTCATGCATCGGATTGAAAGTACTTGACCACCAGGAGAGTCTCCATGGGTTCAACAGCAGCCCCTACACATAAGTCATATTGGAGACTACAGTTCTAGATCGCGACGAAACTTCAGGGTTGTATTCTCACTAGCAAGCCTCGAGAGTTACAGTAATCTTGCTTTCATGCGTCGGATTCAAAGTATTCGACCACCACGAGAATCTCAATGGGTCAATTGCAGCTCTTGCTGATACGTGATCTTGAAGACTACAGTTCTCAATCGCGACGAAATTTCTGGGTTATATTCTCACTAGGAAGCCTCGACGGTTACAGTAAACATGCTTTCATGCGTCGGATTCATGGTACTCGACCACCTGGAGAGTCTCCATGGGTCAACTGCAGCCCTTGCAGATAAGTGATCTTGGAGACTACAGTTCTCAATCGCGACGAAATTTCTGGGCTATATTCTCACTAGGAAGTCTCGATCATTACAGTAAACTTGCTTTCATGCATCGGATTCAATGTACTCGACCACCAGGAGAGTCTCCATGGTTCAACTGCAGCCCTTGCAGATAAGTGATCTTGGAGACTACAGTTCTCAATCGCGACGAAATTTCTGGGCTATATTCTCACTAGGAAGTCTCGATCATTACAGTAAACTTGCTTTCATGCATCGGATTCAATGTACTCGACCACCAGGAGAGTCTCCATGGGGCAACTGCCGCCCTTGCAGATAAGTGATCTTGGAGGCTACAGTTCTCAAGCGCGACGAAATTTCTGGGTTATATTCTCACTAGGAAGCCTCGAGAGATACAGTAAACTTCCTTTCATGCATTGGATTCAAGGTACTCGACCACCAGGAGAGTCTACGTGGGTCAATTGCAGCCCTTGCAGACAATTCATCTTGGAGACTACAGTTCTTAATCGCGACGAAATTTCTGGGTCATATTCTCACTAGGAAGTCTCGATCATTACAGTAAACTTGCTTTCATGCATCGGATTCAATGTACTCGACCACCAGGAGAGTCTCCATGGGTCAACTGCAGCCCTTGCAGACAATTCATCTTGGAGACTACAGTTCTTAATCGCGACGAAATTTCTGGGTTATATTCTCACTAGGAAGCCTCGACGGTTACAGTAAACATGCTTTCATGCGTCGGATTCATGGTACTCGACCACCTGGAGAGTCTCCATGTGTCAACTGCCGCCCTTGCAGATAAGTGATCTTGGAGACAACAGTTCTCAATCGCGACGAAATTTCTGGGTTACATTTCGACTAGAAAGCCTCGAGAGTTACAGTAAACTTGCTTTCATGCGTCGGATTCAAGATACAGGACCACCAGGAGAGCCTCCATGGCTGAACTGCAGCCCTTGCAGATAAGTGACCCTGAGACAACAGTTCTCAATCGCGACGAAATTTCTGGGTTACATTTCCACTAGGAAGCCTCGATATTTACAGTAAACTTGCTTTCAAGCATCGGATTCAAGGTACTCGACCACCAGGAGGGTCTCCATGGGTCAACTGCAGCCCTTGCAGATAAGTGATCTTGGAGACTACAGCCCTCAATCGCGAGGAAAATTCTGGGTCATATTCTCACTAGGAAGCCTCGAGAGTTACAGTAAACTTGCTTTCATGCGTCGGATTCGTATTACTCGACCACCAGGAGAGTCTCCACGGGTCAACTGCAGCCCTTGGAGATGAGTGATCTTGGAGACTACAGTTCTCAGTCGCGCCGAAATTTCTGGGTTATATTCTCACTAGGAAGCCTCGAGAGTTACAGTCAACTTGCTTTCATGCGTCGGATTCAAGGTACTCGAACACCAGGAGAGTCTCCATGGGTTAACTGCAGCCCTTGCAGATAAGTGATCTTGTAGACTACAGTTCTCAATCGCGACGAAATTTCTGGGCTATATTCTCACTAGGATGCCTCGAGATTTACAGTAAACTTGCTTTCATGCATCGGATTTAAGGTACTCGACCACCAGGAGAGTCTCCATGGGTCAATTGGAGCCCTTGCAGATAAGTGACCTTGGAGACTACAGTTCTCAATCGCGACGAAATTTCTGGGTTATATTCTCACTAGAAAGCCTCAAGAGTTACAGTAAACTTGCTTTCATGCATCGGATTCACGGTACTTGACCACCAGGAGAGTCTCCATGGGTTCAACTGCCGCCCCTACACCTAAGTCATATTGGAGACAACAGTTCTAGATCGCGACGAAATTTCAGGGTTATATTCTCACTAGGAAGCCTCGAGAGTTACAGTAAACTTGCTGTCATGCGTCGGATTCAAGGTATTCGACCAGCAGGAGAGCCTCCGTGGCTCAACTGCAGCCCTAGCAGATAGGTGATCTAGAGACTACAGTTCTCAATCGCGACGAAATTTCTGGGTTATATTCCCAATAGCAAGCCTCGAGAGTTACAGTAAACTTCCCCTCACTCAGCTGATTTTAGGTACTTGAACACCAGGAGAGTCTCCATGGGTCAACTGCAGTCCTTGCAAATAAGTGCTCTTAAAGACTACAGTTCTCAATCGCGACGACGTTTCGGGGTTATATTCTCACTAGGAAGCCTCGAGAGTTACAGTAAACTTTCTTTCATCCATCGGAATCAAGGTACTCGACCACCAGGAGAGTCTACATGGGTCAACTGCAGCCCTTGCAGATAAGTGATCTTGGAGACTTCAGTTCTGCATCGCACCGAAATTTCTGGGTTATATTCTCACTAGGAAGCCTCAAGAGTTACAGTAATCTTGCTTTCATGCATCGGATTCAAGGTACTCGACCGCCAGGAGAGCCTCCATGGGTCAATTGCAGTCCTTGCAGATAAGTGATCGTGGAGACTACAGTTCTCAATCGCAACGAATATTCTGGGTCATATTCCCATTAGAAAGCCTCGAGACTTAAAGTAAACTTGCTTTCATGCGTCGGATTCATGGTACTCGACCACCAGGATTGTCTCCATTAGTCAACTGCAGCCCTTGCAGACAATTCATCTTGGAGACTACAGTTCTTAATCGCGACGAATTTTCTGGGTTATATTCTCACTAGGAAGCAACGAGAGTTACAGTAAACCTGCTTTCATGCATCTGACTCAAGGTACTCGACCACCAGGAGAGTCTCCATGGGTCAACTTCCGCCCTTGCAGATAAGTGATCATGGAGCCAACAGTTCTCAATCGCGATGAAATTTCTGGGTTACATTCCCATTAGGAAGCCTCGAGAGTTACAGTAAACTTGCTTTCATGAATCGGATTGAAAGTACTTGACCACCAGGAGAGTCTCCATTGGTTCAACAGCAGCCCCTACACATAAGTCATATTGGAGACTACAGTTCTAGATCGCGACGAAACTTCAGGGTTGTATTCTCACTAGCAAGCCTCGAGAGTTACAGTAATCTTGCTTTCATGCGTCGGATTCAAAGTATTCGACCACCACGAGAATCTCAATGGGTCAATTGCGGCTCTTGCTGATACGTGATCTTGAAGACTACAGTTCTCAATCGCGACGAAATTTCTGGGTTATATTCTCACTAGGAAGCCTCGACGGTTACAGTCAACATGCTTTCATGCGTCGGATTCATGGTACTCGACCACCTGGAGAGTCTCCATGGGTCAACAGCAGCCCTTGCAGATAAGTGATCTTGGAGACTACAGTTCTCAATCGCGACGAAATTTCTGGGCTATATTGTCACTAGGAAGTCTCGATCATTACAGTAAACTTGCTTTCATGCATCGGATTCAATGTACTCGACCACCAGGAGAGTCTCCATGGGGCAACTGCCGCCCTTGCAGATAAGTGATCTTGGAGGCTACAGTTCTCAAGCGCGACGAAATTTCTGGGTTATATTCTCACTAGGAAGCCTCGAGAGATACAGTAAACTTGCTTTCATGCATTGGATTCAAGGTACTCGACCACCAGGAGAGTCTACGTGGGTCAATTGCAGCCCTTGCAGATAAGTGATCTTGGAGACTACAGTTCTCAATCGCGACGAAATTTCTGGGCTATATTCTCACTAGGAAGTCTCGATCATTACAGTAAACTTGCTTTCATGCATCGGATTCAATGTACTCGACCACCAGGAGAGTCTCCATGGGTCAACTGCAGCCGTTGCAGACAATTCATCTTGGAGACTACAGTTCTTAATCGCGACGAAATTTCTGGGTTATATTCTCACTAGGAAGTCTCGATCATTACAGTAAACTTGCTTTCATGCATCGGATTCAATGTACTCGGCCACCAGGAGAGTCTCCATGGGTCAACTGCAGCCCTTGCAGACAATTCATCTTGGAGACTACAGTTCTTAATCGCGACGAAGTTTCTGGGTTATATTCTCACTAGGAAGCCTCGACGGTTACAGTAAACATGCTTTCATGCGTCGGATTCATGGTACTCGACCACCTGGAGAGTCTCCATGTGTCAACTGCCGCCCTTGCAGATAAGTGATCTTGGAGACAACAGTTCTCAATCGCGACGAAAATTCTGGGTTACATTTCCACTAGGAAGCCTCGAGAGTTACAGTAAACTTGCTTTCATGCGTCGGATTCAAGATACAGGACCACCAGGAGAGCCTCCATGGCTGAACTGCAGCCCTTGCAGATAAGTGACCCTGAGACAACAGTTTTCAATCGCGACGAAATTTCTGGGTTACATTTCCACTAGGAAGCCTCGATATTTACAGTAAACTTGCTTTCAAGCATCGGATTCAAGGTACTCGACCACCAGGAGGGTCTCCATGGGTCAACTGCAGCCCTTGCAGATAAGTGATCTTGGAGACTACAGCCCTCAATCGCGAGGAAAATTCTGGGTCATATTCTCACTAGGAAGCCTCGAGAGTTACAGTAAACTTGCTTTCATGCGTCGGATTCGTATTACTCGACCACCAGGAGAGTCTCCACGGGTCAACTGCAGCCCTTGGAGATGAGTGATCTTGGAGACTACAGTTCTCAGTCGCGCCGAAATTTCTGGGTTATATTCTCACTAGGAAGCCTCGAGAGTTACAGTCAACTTGCTTTCATGCGTCGGATTCAAGGTACTCGAACACCAGGAGAGTCTCCATGGGTTAACTGCAGCCCTTGCAGATAAGTGATCTTGTAGACTACAGTTCTCAATCGCGACGAAATTTCTGGGCTATATTCTCACTAGGATGCCTCGAGATTTACAGTAAACTTGCTTTCATGCATCGGATTCAAGGTACTCGACCACCAGGAGAGTCTCCATGGGTCAATTGGAGCCCTTGCAGATAAGTGACCTTGGAGACTACAGTTCTCAATCGCGACGACGTTTCGGGGTTATATTCTCACTAGGAAGCCTCGAGAGTTACAGTAAACTTTCTTTCATCCATCGGAATCAAGGTACTCGACCACCAGGAGAGTCTACATGGGTCAACTGCAGCCCTTGCAGATAAGTGATCTTGGAGACTTCAGTTCTGCATCGCACCGAAATTTCTGGGTTATATTCTCACTAGGAAGCCTCGAGAGATACAGTCAACTTGCTTTCATGCATCGGAATCAAGGTACTCGACCACCAGGAGTGTCTCCATGGGTCAATTGCAGCCCTTGCAGATAAGTGATCTTGGAGACTACAGTTCTCAATCGCGACAAAATTTCTGGGTTATATTCTCACTAGAAAGCCTCGAGAGTTACAGTAAACTTGCTTTCATGCGTCGGATTCATGGTACTCGACCACCAGGAGGGTCTCCATGGGTCAACTGCAGCCCTTGCAGACAATTCATCTTGGAGACTACAGTTCTTCATCGCGACGAAATTTCTGGGTTATATTCTCACTGGGAAGCAACGAGAGTTACTGTAAACCTGCTTTCATTCATCTGACTCAAGGTACTAGACCACCAGGGAGTCTCCATGGGTCAACTTCCGCCCTTGCAGATAAGTGATCATGGAGACAACAGTTCTCAATCGCGATGAAATTTCTGGGTTACATTCCCATTAGGAAGCCTCGAGAGTTACAGTAAACTTGCTTTCTTGCGTCGGATTCAAGATACAGGACCACCAGGAGAGCCTCCATGGCTCAACTGCAGACCTTGCAGATTAGTGACGCTGAGACTACAGTTCTCAATCGCGACGAAATTTCTCGTTCGTATTCTCACTTGGAAGTCTCGAGATTTACAGTAAACTTGCTTTCAAGCATCGGATTCAAGGTACTCGACCACCAGGAGGGTCTCCATGGGTCAACTGCAGCCCTTGCAGATAAGTGATCTTGGAGACTACAGACCTCAATCGCGAGGAAATTTCTGGGTTATATTCTCACTAGGAAGCCTCGAGAGTTACAGTAAACTTGCTTTCATGCGTCGGATTCATGGTACTCGACCACCAGGATAGTCTCCATGGGTCAACTGCAGCCCTTGGAGATGAGTGATCTTGGAGACTACAGTTCTCAGTCGCGACGAAATTTCTGGGTTATATTCTCACTAGGAAGCCTCGAGAGTTACAGTCAACTTGCTTTCATGCCTCGGATTCAAGGTACTCGAACATCAGGAGAGTCTCCTTGCGTTAACTGCAGCCCTTGCAGATAAGTGATCTTGTACACTACAGTTCTCAATCAAGACGAAATTTCTGGGCTATATTCTCACTAGGATGCCTCGAGAATTACAGTAGACTTGCTTTCATGCATCGGATTCAAGGTACTCGACCACCAGGAGAGACTCCATGGGTCAATTGCAGCCCTTGCAGATAAGTGATCTTGGAGACTACAGTTCTCAATCGCGACGATATTTCTGGGTTATATTCTCACTAGAAAGCCTCGAGAGTTACACTAAACTTGCTTTCATGCATCGGATTCAAGGTACTTGACCACCAGGAGAGTCTCCATGGGTTCAAATGCAGCCCCTACACATAAGTCATATTGGAGACTACAGTTCTAGATCGCGACGAAATTTCTGGGTTATATTCTCACTCGCAAGCCTCGAGAGTTACAGTAAACTTGCTTTCATGCGTCGGATGCAAGATACAGGACCACCAGGAGAGCCTCCATGGCTCAACTGCAGCCCTTGCAGATAAGTGATCTAGAGACTACAGTTCTCAATCGCGACGACGTTTCTGGGTTATATTCTCACTAGGAAGCCTCGAGAGTTACAGTAAACTTTCTTTCATCCATCAGATACAAGGTACTCGACCACCAGGAGAGTCTACATGGGTCAACTGCAGCCCTTGCAGACAAGGAATCTTGGAGACTACAGTTATCAATCGCGACGAAATTTCTGGGTTATATTCTCACTAGGAAGCAACGAGTGTTACAGTAAACTTGCTTTCATGCTTCGGATTTAAGGTACTCGAACACCTGGAGAGTCTCCATGGGTCAACTGCAGCCCCTGCACATAAGTCATCTTGGAGACTACAGTTCTAGATCGCGACGAAATTTCTGGGTCATATTCTCACTAGGAAGCCTCGAGAGTTACAGTAAACTTCCTTTCATGCATCGGATTCAAGGTACTCGACCACCAGGAGAGTCCCCGAGGGTCAACTGCAGCCCCTGCAGATAAGTGATCTTGGAGTCTACAATTCTCTATTGGGACGAAATTTCTGGGTTATATTCCCACTAGGAAGCCTCGTGAGTTACAGTAAACTTCCTTTCTCTCAGCTGATTCAACATACTGGAACACCAGGAAAGTCTCCATGGGTCGACTGCAGCCCTTGCAGATAAGTGATCTTGGAGACTACAGTTCTCAATCGCGGCGAAATTTCTGGGTTACATTGCTACTAGGAAGCCTCAAGAGTTACAGTGGCCTTGCTTTCATGCATCGGATTCAAGGTACTCGACCACCAGGAGAGTCCTAATGGGGCAACTGCAGCCTTTGCAGATAAGTGGTCTTGGAGACTACAGTCCTCAATCGCGAAGAAATTTCTGGGATATATTCTCACTAGGAAGCTTCGAGAGTTACAGTAAACTTGCTTTCATGCATCGGATTCAAGGTACTCGACCACCAATAGAGTCTTTATGGGTCAACTGCAGCCGATGCAGAAAAGTGATCTTGGAGACTACAGCTCCATATCGCGGCAAAATTTCTGGGTTAAATTCTCACTAGGAAGCCTCGAGAGTTACAGAAAACCTACTTTCATGCATCGGATTCAAGATACTCGACCACCAGAAGAGTCTTCATGGGCCACCTGCAGCCCCTGCAGATAAGTGACCTTGGAGACTACAGTTCTATATCGCGACAAAATTTCTGGGTTAAAGTCTCACTAGGAAGCCTCGAAAGTTACAGAAAACCTGCTTTCATGCATCGGATTCAAGGTACTCGACCACCAGGAGAGTCTCCATGGGCCACCTGCAGCCCTTGCAGATAAGTGATCTTGGAGACTACAGATCTCAATCGCGACGAAACTTCTGGGTTATATTGTCACTAGGAAGATTCGAGAGTTACAGATAACTTGCTTTCATGCATCGGATTCAAGATACTGTACCACCAGGATAGAATCCATGGGTCAACTGCAGCCCTTGCAGATAAGTTATCTCGGAGACTACAGTTCTCAATCGCGACGAAATTTCTGGGTTATATTCTCACTAGGTAGCTTCGAGAGTTACAGTAGACTTGCTTTCATGCATCGGATTCATGGTACTCGACCACCAGGAGAGTCTCCATTGGTCAACTGCAGCCCTTGCAGATAAGTGTTCTTGGAGACTACAGTTCTCAATCGCGACGAAATTTCTGGGTTATATTCTCACCAGGAAACCTCGAGAGTTACAGTAAACTTGCTTTCATGCATCGGATTCAAGGTACTCGACCACCAGGAGAGACTCCAAGGGTCAAATGCAGCCATTGCAGATAAGTGATTTTGGAGACTACAGTTCTCAATCGCGACGAGATTTATGGGTTATTTTCTCACTAGGACGCCCGAGAGTTACAGTAAACTTGGTTTCATGAACCGGATTCAAGGTACTCGACCACCAGGAGAGACTCCATCTGTCAACTGCAGCCCTTGCAGATAAGTGATCTTGGGGACTACAGTTCTCAATCGCTACTAAATATCTCTGTTATATTCTCACTAGGAAGCTTCGAGAGGTACCGTAAACTTGCTTTCATGGATCGAATTCAAGGTACTCGACCACCAACAGAGACTCCATCGGTCAACTGCAGCCCTTGCAGATAAGTAAACTTGGGGACTACAGTTCTCAATCGCAACGAAATTTCTGGGTTACATTCCCACTAGGAAGCCTCGAGAGTTACAGTAAACTTGCTTTCATGCATCGCAATCAAGGTACTCGACCACCAGGAGAGTCTTTATGGGTCAACTGCAGCCCTTGCACATAAGTGATCTTGGAGACCACAGTCCTCAATCGCGAAGAGATTTCTGGGTCATATTCTCACTAGGAAGCCTCGAGAGTTACAGTAAACTTGCTTTCATGCATCGGATTCAAGGTTCTCGACCACCAATAGAGTCTTTATGGGTCAACTGCAGCCCTTGCAGGTAAGTGATCTTGGAGACAACACTTCTCAATCGCGACGAAATGTTTGGGTTATATTCTCACTAGGAAACCTCAGGAGTTACAGTAAACTTGCTTTTATGCATCGGATTCAAATAGTGGACCACCAGGAGAGTCTCCACGGGTCAAATGCAGCCCTTGCAGGTAAGTGACCTTGGAGACTACAGTTCTCAATCGCGACGAAAATTCTGGGTTATATTCTCACTAGGAAGATTCGAGAGTTACTGTAAAGTATCTTTCATGCATCGGATTCAAGGCACTCGACCACCAGGAGAGTCTCCAAGGGTCAACTGCACCCCTTGCAGATAAGTGATCTTGGAGACTACGGTTCTCAATCGCGACGAAATTTCTGGGTTATATTCCCACTAAAAAGCCTCGAGATTTACAGTGACATTGGTATCATGCATCGCATTCAAGGTACTCGGCCACCAGTAGAGCCTCCATGGGACAACTGCAGCCCTTGCAGATAAATGATTTTGGAGACTACAGTCCTCAATCGCAAAGAAATGTCTGGTTATAATCTCTTTAGGATGCCTCGAGAGTTACAGTAAACTTGCTTTCATGCATCGGATTCAAGGTACTCGACCACCAGAGGAGTCTCCATGGGTCAACTGCAGCCCCTGCAGAAAAGTGATCTTGGAGACTACAGTTCTCAATCGCGACGAAATTTCTGGGTTATATTCTCACCAGGAAGCCTAGAGAGTTACAGTTAACTTGCTTTCATGCATCGGATTCAAGGTACTCGACCACCAGGAGAACCTTTATGCGTCAACTGCAGATAAGTGTTGTTGGAGACTACAGTTCCCAATCGCGGCGAAATTTCTGGGTTACATGCCCACTATGAAGCCTCGAGAGTTACAGTGACCTTGCTTTCATGCATCGGATTCAAGGTACTCGACCACCAGGAGAGTCTCCATGGGTCAACTGCAGCCCTTGCAGATAAGTGATCTTGGAGACAACACTTCTCAATCGCGACGAAATGTTTGGGTTATATTCTCACTAGGAAGCCTCGAGAGTTAAACTTGCTTTCATGCATCGGATTCAAATACTGGACCACCAGGAGAGTCTCCATGGGTCAAATGCAGCCCTTGCAGGTAAGTGACCTTCGAGACTACAGTTCTCAATCGCGACGAAATTTCTGGGTTATATTCTCACTAGGAAGATTCGAGAGTTACTGTAAAGTATCTTTCATGCATCGGATTCAAGGCTCTCGACCACCAGGAGAGTCTCCAAGGGTCAACTGCAGCCCCTGCAGATACGTGATCTTGGAGACTACAGTTCTCAATCGTGACGAAATTTCCGGGTTATATTCTCACTAGGAATCCCCGAGAGTTACAGTAAACTTGGTTTCATGCATCGGATTCAACGTACTCGACCACCAGGAGAGTCTTCATGGATCAACTGCAGCCCTTGCAGATGAGTGATCTTGGAGACTACAGTTTTCAATCGCGACGAAATTTCTGGGTTATATTCTAACCAGGAAGCCTCGAGTGTTTCAGTAAACTTGCTTTCACGCTTTGGATACAAGGTACTCGACAACCAGGAGATTCTCCATGGGTCAACTGCAGCCCTTGCAGATAAGTAATCTTGGAGACTACAGTTGTCAATCGCGATGAAATTTCTGGGTTATATTCTCACTAGGAAGCCTCGAGAGTTACAGTAAAGTTGCTATCATGCATTGGATTCATGATAGTCGCCCACCAGGAGAGTCTCCATGGGTCAACTGCAGCCCTTGCAGATGGGTGATCATGGAGACTACAGTTCTGTATCGCGGCGAAATTTCTGGGTTATATTCTCACTAGGAAGCCTCGAGAGTTATAGGAAACTGGCCTTGATGCATCGGGTTCAAGGTACTAGACCACCAGGGGAGTCTTTATGGGTCAACTGCAGCCCTTGCAGAAAAGTGATCTTGGAGACTACAGTTCTCAATCGCGACGAAATTTCTGGGTTATATTCTCACTAGGTAGCTTCGAGAGTTACAGTAGACTTGCTTTCATGCATCGGATTCATGATACTCAACCACCAGGAGAGTCTCCACGGGTCAAATGCAGGCCTTGCTGATAAGTGATCTTGGAGACTACAGTTCTCAATCGCGACGAAATTTCTGGGTTATATTCTCACCAGGAAGCCTCGAGAGTTACAGTTAACTTGCTTTCATGCATCGGATTCAAGGCACTCGAACACCAGGAGAGACTCCATGGGTCAACTGCAGCCCTTGCAGATAAGTGATCTTGGGGACTACAGTTCTCAATCGCTACTAAAATTCTCTGTTATATTGTCACTAGGAACCCTCGAGAGGTACCGTAAACTTGCTTTCATGGATCGGATTCAAGGTACTCGACCACCAACAGAGACTCCATCGGTCAACTGCAGCCCTTGCAGATAAGTGAACTTGGGGACTACAGATCTCAATCGCGACGTAACTTCTGGGTTATATTCCCACTAGGAAGCCTAGAGAGTTACAGTAAACTTGCTTTCATGCATCGGATTCAAGGTACTCGACCACCAGGAGAGTCATTATGCGTCAACTGCAGCCCTTGCAGATAAGTGTTGTTGGAGACTACAGTTCCCAATCGCGGTGAAATTTCTGGGTTACATGCTCACTAGGAAGCCTCGAGAGTTACAGTAAACTTGCTTTCATGCACCAGAATCAAGATACTGGACCACCAGAAGAGTCTCAATGGTTTAACTGCAGCCCTTGCAGCTAAGTGATCTTGGAGGCTACAGTTCTCAATCGCGAAGAAATTTCTGAGTTATATTCTCACTAGGAAGCCTCGAGAGGTACCGTAAACTTGCTTTCATGCATCGGATTCAAGGGACTCGACCACCAGGAGAGACTCCATCGGTTAACTAAAGCCCTTGCTGATAAGTGAACTTGCAGATTACAGTTCTCAATCGCGACGAAATTTCTGGGTTATATTCTCACCAGGAAGCCTCGATAGTTACAGTAAACTTGCTTTCATGCATCGGATTCAAGGTACTCGACCACCAGGAGAGTCTTTTTGGCAACTGCAGCCCTTCCAGATAAGTGATCTTGGAGACGACAGTTCTCAATCGCGGTGAAATTTCTGGGTTACATTCCCACTAGGAAGCATCGAGAGTTACAGTGACCTTGCTTTCATGCATCGGATTCAAGGTACTCAACCACCAGGAGAGTCTCCATGGGTCAACTGCAGCCTTTGCACATAAGTGATCTTGGAGACTACAGTCCTCAATTGCGAAGAAATTTCTGGGTTATATTCTCACTAGGGAGCCTCGAGAGTTACAGTAAATTTGCTTTCGTGCGTCGGATTCGAGGTACTCGACCACCAATAGAGTCTTTATGGGTCAACTGCAGCCGTTGCAGAAAAGTGATCTTGGAGACTACAGTTCTATATCGCGACAAAATTTCTGGGTTAAATTCTCACTAGGAAGCCTCGAGAGTTACAGAAAACCTGCTTTCATGCATCGGATTCAAGGTACTCCACCACCAGGAGAGACTCCATGGGGCAACTGCAGCCCTTGCAGATAAGTGATCTTGGAGACTACAGTCCTCAATCGCGACGAAATTTCTGGGATATATTATCACTAGGAAGCCTCGAGAGTTACAGTGAACTTGAATTCATGCATCGGATTCAAGGTACTCGACCACCAGGAGAGTCTCCATGGGTCAACTGCAGCCCTTGCAGATAAGAGATCCTAAAGACTACAGTTCTAAATCGCGACGAGTTTTCTGGGTTATATTCTCACTAGGAAGCCTAGAGAGGTACAGTAAACTTGCTTTCATGCGTCGGATTTATGATACTGGACCACCAGGAGAGCCTCCATGGGTCAACTGCAGCACTTGCAGATAAGTGATCTTGGAGACTACAGTTCTCAATCGCGACGAGATTTATGGGTTATTTTCTCACTAGGACGCCCGAGAGTTACAGTGAACATGGTTTCATGAACCGGATTCAAGCTACCCGACCACCAGGAGAGACTCCATGGGTCAACTGCAGCCTTTGCAGATAAGTGATCTTGGGGACTATAGTTATCAATCGCTACTAAAATTCTCTGTTATATTCTCACTAGGAAGCCTCGAGAGGTACCGTAAACTTTATTACATGGATCGGATTCAAGGTACTCGACCACAAGCAGAGACTCCATCGGTCAACTGCAGCCCTTGCAGATAAGTGAACTTGGGGACTACAGTTCTCAATCGCGACGAAATTTCGGGGTTATATTCCCATTAGGAAGCCTCGAGAGTTACAGTAAACTTGTTTTCATGGATCGGATTCAAGGTACTCGACCACCAACAGAGACTCCATCGGTCAACTGCAGCCCTTGCAGATAAGTGAACTTGGGGACTACAGTTCTCAATCGCGACGAAGTTTCTGGGTTATATTCCCACTAGGAAGCCTCGAGAGTTACAGTAAACTTGCTTTCATGCATCGGATTCAAGGTACTCGACCACCAGGAGAGTCTTTATGGGTCAACTGCAGCCCATGCAGATAAATGATCTTGAGACTACAGTTCTCACCCAGGATGAAATTTCTCGGTTATATTCTCACTAGGAAGTAGCGAGAGTTACAGTAAAATAGGTTTCGTGCTTCGGATTCAAGGTAGTCTACCATCGGGAGAGTCTCCAAGGGTTAACTGCCCCCCTTGCAGTACATGATCATGGAGACTACGGTTCTCCATCGCGACGAAATTTCTGGGTTATAATATCACTAGGAAGCCTCGAGACTTACAGTAAACTTGCTTTCATGCATCGGATTCAAGGCACTCGACCACCAGGAGAGTCTCCAAGGGTCAACTGCACCCCTTGCAGATAAGTGATCTTGGAGACTACAGTTCTCAATCGCGACGAAATTTCTGGGTTATATTCCCACTAGGAATCCTCGAGAGTTACAGTAAACTTGGTTTCATGCATCGGATTCAACGTACTCGACCACCAGGAGAGTCTTCATGGGTCAACTGCAGCCCTTGCAGATGAGTGATCTTGGAGACTACAGTTTTCAATTGCGACGAAATTTCTGGGTTATATTCTCACTAGGAAGCCTCGAGAGTTACAGTAAAGTTGCTTTCACGCTTTAGATACAAGGTACTCGACAACCAGGAGATTCTCAATGGGTCAACTTCAGCCCTTGCAGATAAGTGTTCTTGGAGACTACAGTTCTAAATCGCGACGAAATTTCTGGGTTATATTCTCACTAGGAAGCCTCGAGAGTTACAGTAAAGTTGCTATCATGCATTGGATTCATGATAGTCGCCCACCAGGAGAGTCTCCATGGGTCAACTGCAGCCCTTGCAGATAAGTGATCATGGAGACTACAGTTCTGTATCGCGGCGAAATTTCTGGGTTATACTCTCACTAGGAAGCCTCGAGAGTTATAGGAAACTGGCTTTAATGCATCGGGTTCAAGGTACTAGATCACCAGGAGAGTCTTTATGGGTCAACTGCAGCCCTTGCAGAAAAGTTATCTTGGAGACTACAGTTCTCAATCGCGACGAAATTTCTGGGTTATATTCTCACTAGGTAGCTTCGAGAGTTACAGTTAACTTGCTTTCATGCATCGGATTCAAGGCACTCGACCACCAGGAGAGACTCCAAGGGTCAACTGCAGCCTTTGAAGATAATTGATCTTGGAGACTACAGTTCTCAATCGCGACGAGGTTTATGGGTTATTTTCTCACTAGGACGCCCGAGAGTTACAGTGAACATGGTTTCATGAACCGGATTCAAGGTACTCGACCACCAGGAGAGACTCCATGGGTCAACTGCAGCCTTTGCAGGTAAGTGATCTTGGGGACTACAGTTCTCAATCGCTACTAAAATTCTCTGTTATATTGTCACTAGGAAGCCTCGAGAAGTACCGTAAACTTGTTTTCATGGATCAGATTCAAGGTACTCGAACACCAACAGAGACTCCATCGGTCAACTGCAGCCCTTGCAGATAAGTGAACTTGGGTACTACAGTTCTCAATCGCGACGAAATTTCTGGGTTATATTCCCACTAGGAATCCTCGAGAGTTACAGTAAACTTGGTTTCATGCATCGGATTCAACGTACTCGACCACCAGGAGAGTCTCCATGGGTCTACTGCAGCACCTGCAGTAAGTGATCTTGGAGACTACAGTTCTCAATAGCGACGAAATTTCTGGGTTATATTCCCACTAGGAAGACTCGAGAGTTTCAGTAAACTTGCTTTCATGCTTTGGATACAAGGTCCTCGACAACCAGAAGATTCTCAATGGGTCAACTGCAGCCCTTGCAGATAAGTGTTATTGGAGACTACAGTTCTCAATCGCGACGAAATGTCTGGGTTATATTCTCACTAGGAAGCCTCGAGAGTTACAGTAGAGTTGCTTTCATGCATTGGATTCATGATAGTCGCCCACCAGGAGAGTCTCCATGCGTCAACCTCAGCCCTTGCAGATAAGTGATCTTAGAGACTACATTTCTCAATCGCTACTAAATTTCTCTGTTATATTCTCACTAGGAAGCCTCGAGAGTTACAGTAAACTTGCTCTCATGCACCGGATTCACGATACTGGACCACCAGAAGAGACTCAATGGTTCAACTGCAGCCCATGCAGGTAAGTGATCTTGGAGACTACAGTTCTCAATCGCGACGAAATTTCTGAGTTATATTCTCACTAGGAAGCCTCGAGAGGTACCATAAACTTGCTTTCATGCATCGGATTCAAGGTACTCGACCACCAGGAGAGACTCCATCGGTCAACTGCAGCCTTTGCTGGTAAGTGAATTTCGGGACTACAGTTCTCAATCGCCACGAAATTTCTGGGTTATATTCTCACCAGAAAGCCTCGAGAGTTATAGTAAACTTGCTGTCATGCATCGGATTCAAGATACTCGACCACCAGGAGAGTCTATTTGGGCCAACCTGCAGCCCTTGCAGATAAGTGATCTTGGAGACTACAGTTCTCAATCGCGACGAAATTTCTGGGTTATTTTCCCACTAGGAAGCCTCGAGAGTTACAGTAGACTTGCTTTCATGCATCGGATTCATGGTACTCGACCACCAGGAGAGTCTCCTTGAATCAACTGCAGCCCTTGCAGATAAGTGATCTTGGGGACTACAGTTCTTAATCGCGACGAAATTTCTGGTTATATTCTCACTAGGAAGCCTCGAGAATTACAGTAAACTTGCTTTCATGCATCGGTTTCATTGTACTCCACCTCCAGGGGAGACTCCACGGGGCAACTGCAGCCCTTGCAGATAAGTGATCTTGGAGACTACAGTTCTCAATCGCGACGAAATTTCTGGGTTATATTCTCACTAGGAGGCCTCGAGAGTTACAGTGAACTTGGTTTCATGCATCGGATTCAAGGTACTCGACCACCACGAGGGTCTCCATGGGCCAACTGCTGCCCTTGCAGATAAGTGATCCTAGAGACTTCATTTCTCAATCGCTACTAAATTTCACTGTTATATTCTCACTAGGATGCCTCGAGAGTTATAGTAAATTTGCTTTCGTGCATCGGATTCAAGGTACTCGACCACCAATAGAGTCTTTATGGGTCAACTGCAGCCGTTACAGAAAAGTGATCTTGGAGACTACAGTTCTATATCGCGACAAAATTTCTGGGTTAAATTCTCACTAGGAAGCCTCGAGAGTTACAGAAAACCTGCTTTCATGCATCGGATTCGAGGTACTCCACCACCAGGAGAGACTCCATGGGGCAACTGCAGCCCTTGCAGATAAGTGATCTTGGAGACTACAGTCCTCAATCGCGACAAAATTTCTGGGATATATTCTCACTAGGAAGCCTCGAGAGTTACAGTGAACTTGAATTCATGCATCGGATTCAAATTACTCGACCACCAGGAGAGTATCCATGGGTCAACTGCAGCCCTTGCAGATAAGTGATCCTAAAGACGACAGTTCTAAATCGCGACGAGATTTCTAGGTTATTTTCTCACTAGGAAGCCTCGAGAGGTACAGTAAACTTGCTTTCATGCGTCGGATTTATGATACTGGACCACCAGGAGAGCCTCCATGGGTCAACTGCGGCCCATGCAGATAAATGATCTTGAGACTACAGTTCTCACTCAGGATGAAATTTCTCGGTGATATTCTCACTAGGAAGCAGCGAGAGTTACAGTAAAATAGGTTTCGTGTTTCGGATTCAAGGTACTCTACCACCGGGAGAGTCTCCAAGGGTTAACTGCCCCCCTTGCAGTACATGATCATGGAGACTACGGTTCTCCATCGCGACGAAATTTATGGGTTATAATATCACTAGGAAGCCTCGAGACTTACAGTAAACTTGCTTTCATGCATCGGATTCAAGCGACTCGACCACCAGGAAAATTTCCAAGGGTCAACTGCAGCCCTTGCAGAAAAGTGATCTTGGAGACTACAGTTCTCAATCGCGACGAAATTTCTGGGTTATATTGTCACTAGGAAGCCTCGAGAGTTACAGAAAACTTGCTTTCATGCATCGGATTCAAGATACTGTACCACCAGGATAGTCTTCATGGGTCAACTGCAGCCCTTGCAGACAAGTTATCTTGGAGACTACAGTTCTCAATCGCGACGATATTTCTGGGTTATATTCTCAGTAGGAAGCCTCGAGAGTTACAGTAAACTTCCTTTCATGCATCGGATTCAAGGTACTCGACCACCAGGAGAGTCTCCAACAGTCAACTGCAGCCCTTGCAGATAAGTGATCTTAGAGACTACAGTTCTCAATCGCGACGAAACGTCTGGGTTATATTCCCACTAGGAAGCCTCGTGAGTTACAGTGTCCTTGCTTTCATGCATCGGATTCAAGGTATTCGACCACCAGGAGAGTCTCCATGGGCTACCTGCAGCCCTTGCAGATAAGTAATCTTGGAGACTACAGTTCTGTATCGCGACGATATTTCTGAGTTATATTCTCACTAGGAAGCCTCGAGAGAAATAGGAAACTTGCTTCCATGCATCGGGTTCTAGGTACTCGAACACCAGGAGAGTCATTATGGGTCAACTGCAGCCCTTGCAGAAAAGTGATCTTTGAGACTACAGTTCTCAACCGCGACGAAATTTCTGGGTTATATTTTCACTAGGTAGCCTCGAGAGTTACAGTAGACTTGCTTTCATGCATTCGATTCATGGTACTCGACCACCTGGAGAGTCTCCATGGATCAACTACAGCCCTTGCAGATAAGTGATCTTGGAGAGTACTGTTCTCAATCGCGACGAAATTTCTGGGTTATATTCTCACCAGGAAGCCTCGACAGTTACAGTAAACTTGCTTTCATGCATCTAATTCAAGGTACTTAACCACCAGGAGAGACTCCATGGGTCAACTGCAGCCCTTGCAGATAAGAAATCTTGGAGACTACAGTTCTCAAGCGCGACGAGATTTCTGGGTTATTTTCTTACTAGGATGCCCGAGAGTGACAGTAAACTTGGTTTCATGAATCGGATTCAAGGTACTCCACCACCAGGAGAGTCTCCATGGGTCAACTGCAGCCCTTGCAGATAAGTGATCTTGGGGACTACAGTTCTCAATCGCTACTAAATTTCTCTAATATATTCTCACTAGGAAGCCTCGAGAGGTACCTCAAACTTGCTTTCATGGATCGGATTTAAGGTACTCGACCACCAACAGAGACTCCATCGGTCAACTGCAGCCCTTGCAGATATGTGAAGTTGGGGACTACAGTTCTCAATCGCGACGAATATTCTGGGTTATATTCTCAATAGGAAGCCTCGAGAGTAACAGTGACCTTGCTTTCATGCATCGGATTCAAGGTACTCGACCACCTAGAGAGTCTTTATGGGTCAACTGCAGCCCTTGCAGATAAGTGTTGTTGGAGACTGCAGTTCTCAATCGCGGCGAAATGTCTGGGTTACATTCCCACTAGGAAGCCTCGAGAGTTACAGTGACCTTGCTTTCATGCATCGGATTCAAGGTACTCGACCACCAGGAGAGTCCCCATGGGTCACCTGCAGCCCTTGCAGATAAGTGATCTTGGAGACTACAGTCCTCAATCGCGAAGAACATTCTGGGTTATATTCTCTCTAGGAAGCCTCGAGAGTTACAGTAAACTTGCTGTCATGCATCGGATACAAGGTACTCAGCAACCAGGAGATTCTCAATGGGTCAACTGCTGCCCCTGCAGATAAGTGTTCTTGGAGACTACGGTTCTCAATCGCGACGAAATTTCTCGGTTATATTCTCACTAGGAATCCTTGAGAGTTACAGTAAACTTGCTTTCATGCATGGTTCAATGTACTCGACCACCAGGAGAGACACCATGGGTCAACTGCAGCCCTTGCAGATAAGTGATCTTGGGGACTACTGTTCTCAATCGCGACGAAATTTCTGGGTTATATTCTCAGTAGGAAGCCTCGATAGTTACAGTAAACTTGCACTCATGCACTGGATTCACGACACTCGCCCACCAGGAGAGTCTCCATGGGTCAACTGCAGCCCTTGCAGACAAGTTATCTTAGAGACTACAGTTCTCAATCGCTACTAAATTTCTGGGTTATATTCTCACTAGGAAGCCTCGAGCGTTATAGTAAACTGGCTTTCATGCACCGGATTCAAGATACTGGACCACCAGACGAGTCTCCATGGTTCAACTGCAGCCCTTGCAGATAAGTGATCTTGGAGACTACAGATCTCAATCGCGACGAAGTTTCTGGGTTATATTCTCACTAGGATGCCTCGAGAGGTACAGTAAACTTGCTTTCATGCATCGGATTCAACGTACTAGACCACTAGGACAGACTCCATGGGTCAACTGCAGCCCTCGCAGGTTAGTGATCTTGGAGACTACAGTTCTAAATCGCGACGATATTTCTGCGTTATATTCCCACTAGGAAGCCTCGAGAGTTACAGTAAACTTGGCTTCATGCAACGGATTCTCAAGGTACTCGACCACCAGGAAAGTCTCCATGCGACAACTGCAGCCCTTGCAGATAAGTGATCTTGGAGACTACAGTTCCCAATCGCGACGAGATTTCTGGGTTATATTCTCACTAGGATGCCTCGAGAGGTAGAGTAAACTTGCTTTCATGCGTCGGATTCAAGATACTGGACCACCAGGAGAGCCTCCTTAAGATATCTGCTGCGCTTGCAGATAAGTGATCTTGAGACTACAGTTCCTAATCGGGACGAAAATTCTCGTTTATATTCTCACTAGGAAGCCTCGAGAATTACAGCATACTTGCTTTCATGCATCGGATTAAAGGTACTCTACCACCAGGAGAGTCTCCAAGGGTCAACTGCAGCCCTTGCAGTAAGTGATCTTGGAGACTACAGTTCTCAATCGCCACGAAATTTCTGGGTTGTATTCTCACTAGGAAGCCTCGAGAGTTTCAGTAGGCTTGCTGTCATGCATCGGCTACAAGGTACTCAGCAACCAGGAGATTCTCAATGGGTCAACTGCAGCCCTTGCAGATAAGTGTTCTTGGAGACTACGGTTCTCAATCGCGACGAAATTTCTCGGTTATATTCTCACTAGAAAGCCTCGAGAGTTACAGTAAACTTGCTTTCATGCACCGGATTCAAGATACTGGACCACCAGACGAGTCTCCATATTTCAACTGCAGCCCTTGCAGATATGTGATCTTGGAGACTACAGTTCTCAATCGCGACGTAATTTCTGCGTTATATTCTCACTAGGAAGCTTCGACAGTTGCAGTAAACTTGCTTTCATGCATCGGATTCAAGGTACTCGACCACCAAGAGAGTCTCCATGGGTCAACTGCAGTCCTTTCAGATAAGTGATCTTGGAGACTACAGTTCTCAATCACGACGAAATTTCTGGTTATATTCTCACTAGGAAGCCTCGAGAGTTACAGTAAACTTGGTTTCATGCATCGGATTCAAAGTACTCGACCACCAGGAGAGTCTCCATGGGTCAACTGCTGCCCTTTCAGATAAGAGATCTTGGACACTACAGTTCTCAAACGCGACGAAATTTCTGTGTTATATTCTCACTAGGAAGCCTCGAGAGTTATAGTAAACTTGCTTTCATGCGTCGGATTCAAGATACTGGACCACCAGGAGAGCCTCCATGAGTCAACTGCTGCCCTTGCAGGTAATTGATCTTAAGACTTCAGTTCTTAATCGCGACGAAATTTCTCGTTTATATTCTCACTAGGAAGCCTCGAGAGTTACAGTAAACTTGCTTTCATGCCTTGGATTAAAGGTACTGGAACACCAGGAGAGTCTTCAAGGGTCAACTGCAGGCCTTACAAATAAGTGATCTTGGAGACTACAGTTCTCAATCGCGACGAAATTTCTGGGTTATATTCCCACTAGGAAGTCTCGAGAGTTACAGTACACCTCCTTTCATTCAGCTGATACAAGATACTGGACCACCAGGAGAGACTCCATGGGTGAACAGCAGCCCTTGCAAATAAGTGATCTTGGAGACTGCAGTTCTCAATCGCGACGAAATTTCTGAGTTATAATCTCACTAAGAAACCTCGAGAGTTACAGTAAACTTTCTTTCATGCATCGGATTCAAGGTACTCGACCACCAATAGAGTCTCCATGGGTCAACTGCAGCCCTTGCAGACAAGTGATCTCGGAGACTACAGTTCTCAATCGCGACGAAATTTCTGGTTATATTCTCACTAGGAAGCCTCGTGAGTTGCAGTAAACTTGCCATCATGCATTAGATTCAAGGTGCTCGCCCACCAGGAGAGACTCCATGGGTCAACTGCAGACCTTGCAGATAACTGATCTTGGAGGCTACAGTTCTGCATCGCGACGAAATTTCTGGGTTATATCCTCACTAGGAAGCCTAGAGAGTTACAGTAAGCTTGCTTTCATGTATCGGTTCAAGGTACTCGACCAGCAGGAGAGTCTCCATGGGTCAACTGCAGCCCTTCCTGATAAGTGATCTTGGAGACTACAGATCTCAATCGCTACGAAATTTCTGGGTTATATTCTCAATTGGAAGCCTCGAGAGTTACAGTAAACTTGCTTTCATGCACCGGATTCAAGATACTGGACCACCAGGAGAGCTTCCATGGATCAACTGCAGCCCTTGCAGATAAGTCATCTTGGAGACTACAGTTCTAGAACGCGACGAAATTTCTGGGTTATATTCTCACTAGGAAGCCTCGAGAGTTACAGTTAACTTCCTTTCGTTCAGCTGATTCAAGATACTGGACCACCAGGAGAGTCTCCATGGGTCAACTGCAGCCATTGCAGATAAGTGATCTTGGAAACTACAGTTCTGCATCGCGACGAAATTTCTGGGTTATATTCTCTCTAAGAAGCCTCGACAGTTACAGTAAGTTTTCTTTCATGCATCGGATCCAAGGTACTTGACCACTAGGAGAGTCTCCATGGGTCAACAGCAGGCCTTGCAGATAAGTCATCATGGAGACCACAGTTCTAGATCGCGACGAAATTTCTGGGTTATATTCGCACTAGGAAGCCTCGAAAGTTACAGTAAACATGCTTTCATGCACCGGATTCAAGATACTGGACCACCAGGAGAGTCTCCATGGATCAACTGCAGCCCTCGCAGATAAGTGATCTTGGAGACTACAGTTCTCAATCGCGACGAAATATCTGGGTTATATTCTTACTAGGAAGCCTCGAGAGATACAGTAAACGTGCTTTCATGCATCGGATTCATGGTACTCGACCACCAGGAGAGTCTCCATGCGTCAACTGCAGCCCTTGCAGATAAATGATCTTGGAGACTAAAATTCTCAATCGCGGACGTAATTTCTTTATTATATTCTCACTAGGAAGCCTCGAGAGTTACAGTAAACTTGCTTTCATGCATCAGATTCAAGTTACACGACCAGCAGGAGACTCTCCATGCGCCAAATGCAACCCTTGCAGATAAGTGATCTCGGAGACTACAGTTCTCAATCGCGACGACATTTCTGGTTTATATTCTCACTAGGTAGCCTCGAGAGTTACAGTAAACTTTCTTTCATGCATCGGATCAAGGTACTCAACCACCAAGAGAGTCTCCATGGGTCACCTGCAGCCCTTGCAGATAAGTGATCTTGGAGACTACAGTTCTCTATCGCGATGAAAATTCTGGTTTATATTCTCACTAGGAGGCCTCGAGAGTTACATTAAACTTGCTTTCGTACATCGGATTCAAGATACTGGACCACCAGGAGAGTATCCATTGGTCAACTGCAGCCCTAGCAAAAAGGTAATTTTGAGACAACAGTTCTCAAACGCGACGAAATTTCTGGGTTATATTCTCTCTAGAAAGCCTCGAGAGTTACAGTAAACTTACATTCATGCTTCGGTTTCAAGGTACTTGACCACTAGGGGAGTCTCCATGGATAAACTGCAGCCCTTGGAGATAAGTGATCCTGGAGACTAGAGTTCTCAATCGCGACGAAATTTCTGGGCTATTTTCTCACTAGAAAGCCTCGAGGCTTACACTATACTTGCTACCATGCATCGGATTCAAGATACTGTACCACCAAGATAGTCTCCATGGGTCAAATGCAGCCCCTGCAGATAAGTGATCTTGGAGACTACAGTTCTCAATCGCGACGAAATTTCTGGGCTATATTCTCACTAGGAAGCCCTGAGAGTTATAGTAAACTTGCTTTCATGCGTCGGATTCATTATACTCGAACACCAGGAGAGTCTCCATGGGTCAACTGCAGCCCTTGCAGATAAGTGATCTCGGAGAATACAGTTCTCAATCGCGACGAAATTTCTGGGTTATATTCTTACTAGGAATCCTCGAGACTAAAATATACTTGGCTTCATGGATCGGATTCAAGATACTGGACCACCAGGAGCGTCTCCATGGGTTAACTGCAGCCCTTGCAGTTAAGTGATCTTGGAGACTACAATTCTCTATCGCGACGAAATTTCTGGATTATATTCTCACTAAGAAGCCCCGAGAGTTACAGTAAACTTGCGTTTATGCATCACATTCAAGGTACTCCACCACCAGGAGAGACTCCATAGGTCAACTGCAGCCCTTGCTGATAAGTGATATTGGGGACAACAGTTCTCAATCGCGACGAAATTTCTGGGTTATATTCTCTCTAGGAAGCCTCGAGAGTTACAGTAAACTTGCTTTCATGCATCGAATTCAAGGTACTCGACCACTAGGAGAGTCTCCATGGGTCAACTGCAGCCCTTGCAGATAAGTGGTCTTGGAGACTACAGTTCTCAATCGCGACGAAATTTCTGGGTTATATTCTCACTAGGAAGCCTCGAGACTTACAGTAATCTTGCCTTAATGCATCGAATTCAAGGTACTCGACCACCAGGAGAGACTCATGGGTCAATTGCAGCCCTTGCTGATAAGTGATCTTGGAGACTACAGTTCTGAGTCGAACCGAATTTCTTGGTTATATTCTCACTAGGAAGCCTCGAGAGCTACAGTAAACTCGATTTCATGCATCGGATTCAAGGCACTCGACCACCAGGAGAGACTCCAAGGGTCAACTGCAGCCTTTGCAGATAAGTGATCTTGGGGACTACAGTTCTCAATCGCTACTAAAATTCTCTGTTATATTATCACTAGGAAGCCTCGAGAGGTACCGTAAACTTGTTTTCATGGATCGGATTCAAGGTACTCGAACACCAACAGAGACTCCATCGGTCAACTGCAGCCCTTGCAGATAAGTGAACTTGGGGACTACAGTTCTCAATCGCGACGAAATTTCTGGGTTATATTCCCACTAGGAAGCCTCGAGGGTTACAGTAAACTTGCTTTCATGCTACGGATTCAAGGTACTCGACCACCAGGAGAGTCTTTATGGGTCAACTGCAGCCCTTGCAGATAAGTGTTGTTGGAGACTACAGTTCTCAATCGCGGCGAAATTTCTGGGTTACATGCCCACTAGGAAGCCTCGAGAGTTACAGTGACTTTGCTTTCATGCATCGGATTCAAGGTACTCGACCACCAGGAGAGTCTCCATGGGTCAACTGCAGCCCTTGCAGATAAGTGATCTTGGAGACTACAGTCCTCAATCGCGAAGAAATTTCTGGGTTATATTCACACTAGGAAGCCTCGAGAGTTACAGTAAACTTACTTTTATGCATCGGATTCAAATACTGGACCACCAGGAGAGTCTCCATGGGTCAAATGCAGCCCTTGCAGGTAAGTGATCTTAGAGACTGCAGTTCTCAATCGGGACGAAATTTCTGGGTTGTATTCTCACTAGGAAGATTCTAGAGTTACTGTAAACTTGCTTTCATGCATCAGATTCAAAGCACTCGACCACCAGGAGAGTCTCCATGGGTCAACTGCACCCCTTGCAGATAAGTGATCTTGGAGACTACGGTTCTCAATCGTGAAGAAATTTCTGGTTATAATCCCTTTAGGAAGCCTGGAGAGTTACAGTAAACTTGCTTTCAAGCATCGGGTTCAAGGTACTCGACCACCAGAGGAGTCTCCATGGGTCAACTGCAGCCCCAGCAGATACGTGATCTTGGAGACTACAGTTCACAATAGCGACGAAATTTCTGGGTTATATTCCCACTAGGAAGACTCGAGAGTTTCAGTAAACTTGCTTTCATGCTTTGGATACACGGTCCTCGACAACCAGGAGATTCTCAATGGGTCAACTGCAGCCCTTGCAGATAAGTGTTATTGGAGACTACAGTTCTCAATCGCGACGAAATGTCTGGGTTATATTCTCACTAGGAAGCCTCGAGAGTTACAGTAGACTAGCTTTCATGCATTGGATTCATGATAGTCGCCCACCAGGAGAGTCTCCATGGGTCAACCGCAGCCCTTGCAGATAAGTGATCTTAGAGACTACATTTCTCGATCGCTACTAAATTTCTCTGTTATATTCTCACTAGGAAGCCTCGAAAGTTACAGTAAACTTGCTCTCACGCACCAGATTCAAGATACTGGACCACCAGAAGAGTCTCAATGGTTCAACTGCAACCCATGCAGGTAAGTGATCTTGGAGACTACAGTTCTCAATCGCGACGAAATTTCTGAGTTATATTCTCACTAGGAAGCCTCGAGAGGTACCATAAACTTGCATTCATGCATCGGATTCAAGGTACTCGACCACCAGGAGAGACTCCATCGGTCAACTGCAGCCTTTGCTGGTAAGTGAATTTCGGGACTACAGTTCTCAATCGCGACGAAATTTCTGGGTTATATTCTCACCAGGAAGCCTCGAGAGTTATAGTAAACTTGCTGTCATGCATCGGATTCAAGGTACTCGACCACCAGGAGAGTCTATATGGGCCAACCTGCAGCCCTTGTAGATAAGTGATCTTGGAGACTACAGTTCTCAATCGCGACGTAATTTCTGGGTTATTTTCCCACTAGGAAGCCTCGAGAGTTACAGTAGACTTGCTTTCATGCATCGGATTCATGGTACTCGACCACCAGGAGAGTCTCCTTGAATCAACTGCAGCCCTTGCAGATAAGTGATCTTGGGGACTACAGTTCTTAATCGCGACGAAATTTCTGGTTATATTCTCACTAGGAAGCCTCGAGAATTACAGTAAACTTGCTTTCATGCATCGGTTTCAATGTACTCCACATCCAGGGGAGACTCCATGGGGCAACTGCAGCCCTTGCAGATAAGTGATCTTGGAGACTACAGTTCTCAATCGCGACGAAATTTCTGGGCTATATTCTGACTAGGAGGCCTCGAGAGTTACAGTGAACTTGGTTTCATGCATCGGTATCAAGGTACTCGACCACCACGAGAGTGTCCATGGGCCAACTGCTGCCCTTGCAGATAAGTGATCCTAGAGACTTCATTTCCCAATCGCTACTAAATTTCACTGTTATATTCTCACTAGGAAGCCTCGAGAGTTACAGTAAACTTGCTTTCATGCACCAGATTCAAGATACTGGACCACACGAAGAGTCTCAATGGTTCAACTGCAGCCCTTGCAGGTAAGTGATCTTGGAGGCCACAGTTCTCAATCGGGAAGAAATATCTGAGTTATATTCTCACTAGGAAGCCTCGAGAGGTACCGTAAACTTGCTTTCATGCATCGGATTCAAGGGACTCGACCACCAGGAGAGACTCCATCGGTTAACTAAAGCCCTTGCTGATAAGTGAACTTGCGGATTACAGTTCTCAATCCCGACGAAATTTCTGGGTTATATTCTCACCAGGAAGCCTCGAGGGTTACAGTAAACTTGCTTTCATGCATCGGATTCAAGGTACTCGAACACCAGGAGAGTCTTCAAGGGTCAACTGCAGGCCTTACAAATAAGTGATCTTGGAGACTACAGTTCTCAATCGCGACGAAATTTCTCGGTTATATTCTACTAGGAAGTCTCGAGAGTTACAGTACACCTCCTCTCATTCAGCTGATACAAGATACTGGACCACCAGGAGAGACTCCATGGGTGAACTGCAGCCCTTGCAAATAAGTGATCTTGGAGACTGCAGTTCTCAATCGCGACGAAATTTCTCGGTTATAATCTCACTAAGAAACCTCGAGAGTTACAGTAAACTTTCTTTCATGCATCGGATTCAAGGTACTCGACCACCAATAGAGTCTCCATGGGTCAACTGCAGCCCTTGCAGACAAGTGATCTCGGAGACTACAGTTCTCAATCGCGACGAAATTTCTGGTTATATTCTCACTAGGAAGCCTCGTGAGTTGCAGTAAACTTGCTTTCATGCATCGGATTCAAGATACTGGACCTCCAGGAGAGATTGCATGGGTCAACTGCAGTCCTAGCAGAAAAGTGATCTTGAGACTACAGTTCTCAATCGCGACGAAATTTCTGGGTTAAATTCTCACTAGGAAGCCTCGAGAGTTACAGTTAACTTGCTATCATGCATCAGATTCAAGGTGCTCGCCCACCAGGAGAGACTCCATGGGTCAACTGCAGACCTTGCAGATAAGTGATCTTGGAGGCTACAGTTCTGCATCGCGACGAAATTTCTGGGTTATATCCTCACTAGGAAGCCTCGAGAGTTACAGTAAGCTTGCTTTCATGTATCGGTTCGAGGTACTCGACCAGCAGGAGAGTCTCCATGCGTCAACTGCAGCCCTTCCTGATAAGTGATCTTGGAGACTACGGATCTCAATCGCTACGAAATTTCTGGGTTATATTCTCAATTGGAAGCCTCGAGAGTTACAGTAAACTTGCTTTCATGCACCGGATTCAAGATACTGGACCACCAGGAGAGCTTCCATAGATCAACTGCAGCCCTTGCAGATAAGTCATCTTGGAGACTACAGTTCTAGAACGCGACGAAATTTCTGGGTTATATTCTCACTAGGAAGCCTCGAGAGTTACAGTAAACTTCCTTTCGTTCAGCTGGTTCGAGATACTGGACCACCAGGAGAGTCTCCATGGGTCAACTGCAGCCATTGCAGATAAGTGATCTTGGAGACTACAGTTCTGCATCGCGACGAAATTTCTGGGTTATATTCTCTCTAAGAAGCCTCGACAGTTACAGTAAGTTTTCTTTCATGCATCGGAAACAAGGTACTTGACCACTAGGAGAGTCTCCATGGGTCAACAGCAGGCCTTGCAGATAAGTCATCATGAAGACCACAGTTCTAGATCGCGACGAAGTTTCTGGGTTATATTCGCTCTAGGAAGCCTCGAGAGTTACAGTAAACATGCTTTCATGCACCGGATTCATGATACTGGACCACCAGGAGAGTCTCCATGGATCAACTGCAGCCCTTGCAGATAAGTGATCTTGGAGACTACAGTTCTCAATCGCGACGAAATATCTGGGTTATATTCTTACTAGGAAGCCTCGAGAGATACAGTAAACGTGCTTTCATGCATCGGATTCAAGGTACTCGACCACCAGGAGAGTCTCCATGCGTGAACTGCAGCCATTGCAAATAAGTGATCTTGGAGACTACAGTCCTCAATCGCGAAGAACATTCTGGGTTATATTCTCTCTAGGAAGCCTCGAGTGTTACAGTAAACTTGCTGTCATGCATCGGATACAAGGTACTCAGCAACCAGGAGATTCTCAATGGGTCAACTGCTGCCCCTGCAGATAAGTGTTCTTGGAGACTACAGTTCTCAATCGCTACTAAATTTCTGGGTTATATTCTCACTAGCAAGCTTCGAGAGTTATAGTAAACTTGCTTTCATGCACCGGATTCAAGATACTGGACCACCAGACGAGTCTCCATGGTTCAACTGCAGCCCTTGCAGATAAGTGATCTTGGAGACTACAGATCTCAATCGCGACGAAATTTCTGGGTTATATTCTAACTAGGATGCCTCGAGAGGTACAGTAAACTTGCTTTCATGCATCGGATTCAAGGTACTAGACCACTAGGACAGACTCCATGGGTCAACTGCAGCGCTCACAGATTAGTGATCTTGGAGACTACAGTTCCAATTCGCGACGATATTTCTGGGTTATATTCCCACTAGGAAGCCTCGAGAGGTACAGTAAACTTGGCTTCATGCATCGGATTTTCAAGGTACTCGACCACCAGGAAAGTCTCCATGCGACATCTGCAGCCCTTGCAGATAAGTGATCTTGGAGACTACAGTTCCCAATCGCGACGAGATTTCTGGGTTATATTCTCACTAGGATGCCTCGAGAGGTAGAGTAAACTTGCTTTCATGCGTCGGATTCAAGATACTGGACCACCAGGAGAGCCTCCTTGGGATATCTGCTGCGCTTGCTGATAAGTGATCTTGAGACTACAGTTCCTAATCGGGACGAAAATTCTCGTTTATATTATCACTAGGAAGCCTCGAGAATTACAACATACTTGCTTTTATGCATCGGATTAAAGGTACTCTACCACCAGGAGAGTCTCCAAGGGTCAACTGCAGCCCTTGCAGTAAGTGATCTTAGAGACTACAGTTCTCAATCGCGACGAAATTTCTGGGTTGTATTCTCACTAGGAAGCCTAGAGAGTTTCAGTAAGCTTGCTGTCATGCATCGGCTACAAGGTACTCAGCAACCAGGAGATTCTCAATGGGTCAACTGCAGCCCTTGCAGATAAGTGTTCTTGGAGACTACGGTTCTCAATCGCGACGAAATTTCTGGGTTATATTCCCACTAGGAAGCCTCGAGGGTTACAGTAAACTTGCTTTCATGCTACGGATTCAAGGTACTCGACCACCAGGAGAGTCTTTATGGGTCAACTGCAGCCCTTGCAGATAAGTGTTGTTGGAGACTACAGTTCTCAATCGCGGCGAAATTTCTGGGTTACATGCCCACTAGGAAGCCTCGAGAGTTACAGTGACTTTGCTTTCATGCATCGGATTCAAGGTACTCGACCACCAGGAGAGTCTCCATGGGTCAACTGCAGCCCTTGCAGATAAGTGATCTTGGAGACTACAGTCCTCAATCGCGAAGAAATTTCTGGGTTATATTCACACTAGGAAGCCTCGAGAGTTACAGTAAACTTACTTTTATGCATCGGATTCAAATACTGGACCACCAGGAGAGTCTCCATGGGTCAAATGCAGCCCTTGCAGGTAAGTGATCTTAGAGACTGCAGTTCTCAATCGGGACGAAATTTCTGGGTTGTATTCTCACTAGGAAGATTCTAGAGTTACTGTAAACTTGCTTTCATGCATCAGATTCAAAGCACTCGACCACCAGGAGAGTCTCCATGGGTCAACTGCACCCCTTGCAGATAAGTGATCTTGGAGACTACGGTTCTCAATCGTGAAGAAATTTCTGGTTATAATCCCTTTAGGAAGCCTGGAGAGTTACAGTAAACTTGCTTTCAAGCATCGGGTTCAAGGTACTCGACCACCAGAGGAGTCTCCATGGGTCAACTGCAGCCCCAGCAGATACGTGATCTTGGAGACTACAGTTCACAATAGCGACGAAATTTCTGGGTTATATTCCCACTAGGAAGACTCGAGAGTTTCAGTAAACTTGCTTTCATGCTTTGGATACACGGTCCTCGACAACCAGGAGATTCTCAATGGGTCAACTGCAGCCCTTGCAGATAAGTGTTATTGGAGACTACAGTTCTCAATCGCGACGAAATGTCTGGGTTATATTCTCACTAGGAAGCCTCGAGAGTTACAGTAGACTAGCTTTCATGCATTGGATTCATGATAGTCGCCCACCAGGAGAGTCTCCATGGGTCAACCGCAGCCCTTGCAGATAAGTGATCTTAGAGACTACATTTCTCGATCGCTACTAAATTTCTCTGTTATATTCTCACTAGGAAGCCTCGAAAGTTACAGTAAACTTGCTCTCACGCACCAGATTCAAGATACTGGACCACCAGAAGAGTCTCAATGGTTCAACTGCAACCCATGCAGGTAAGTGATCTTGGAGACTACAGTTCTCAATCGCGACGAAATTTCTGAGTTATATTCTCACTAGGAAGCCTCGAGAGGTACCATAAACTTGCATTCATGCATCGGATTCAAGGTACTCGACCACCAGGAGAGACTCCATCGGTCAACTGCAGCCTTTGCTGGTAAGTGAATTTCGGGACTACAGTTCTCAATCGCGACGAAATTTCTGGGTTATATTCTCACCAGGAAGCCTCGAGAGTTATAGTAAACTTGCTGTCATGCATCGGATTCAAGGTACTCGACCACCAGGAGAGTCTATATGGGCCAACCTGCAGCCCTTGTAGATAAGTGATCTTGGAGACTACAGTTCTCAATCGCGACGTAATTTCTGGGTTATTTTCCCACTAGGAAGCCTCGAGAGTTACAGTAGACTTGCTTTCATGCATCGGATTCATGGTACTCGACCACCAGGAGAGTCTCCTTGAATCAACTGCAGCCCTTGCAGATAAGTGATCTTGGGGACTACAGTTCTTAATCGCGACGAAATTTCTGGTTATATTCTCACTAGGAAGCCTCGAGAATTACAGTAAACTTGCTTTCATGCATCGGTTTCAATGTACTCCACATCCAGGGGAGACTCCATGGGGCAACTGCAGCCCTTGCAGATAAGTGATCTTGGAGACTACAGTTCTCAATCGCGACGAAATTTCTGGGCTATATTCTGACTAGGAGGCCTCGAGAGTTACAGTGAACTTGGTTTCATGCATCGGTATCAAGGTACTCGACCACCACGAGAGTGTCCATGGGCCAACTGCTGCCCTTGCAGATAAGTGATCCTAGAGACTTCATTTCCCAATCGCTACTAAATTTCACTGTTATATTCTCACTAGGAAGCCTCGAGAGTTACAGTAAACTTGCTTTCATGCACCAGATTCAAGATACTGGACCACACGAAGAGTCTCAATGGTTCAACTGCAGCCCTTGCAGGTAAGTGATCTTGGAGGCCACAGTTCTCAATCGGGAAGAAATATCTGAGTTATATTCTCACTAGGAAGCCTCGAGAGGTACCGTAAACTTGCTTTCATGCATCGGATTCAAGGGACTCGACCACCAGGAGAGACTCCATCGGTTAACTAAAGCCCTTGCTGATAAGTGAACTTGCGGATTACAGTTCTCAATCCCGACGAAATTTCTGGGTTATATTCTCACCAGGAAGCCTCGAGGGTTACAGTAAACTTGCTTTCATGCATCGGATTCAAGGTACTCGAACACCAGGAGAGTCTTCAAGGGTCAACTGCAGGCCTTACAAATAAGTGATCTTGGAGACTACAGTTCTCAATCGCGACGAAATTTCTCGGTTATATTCTACTAGGAAGTCTCGAGAGTTACAGTACACCTCCTCTCATTCAGCTGATACAAGATACTGGACCACCAGGAGAGACTCCATGGGTGAACTGCAGCCCTTGCAAATAAGTGATCTTGGAGACTGCAGTTCTCAATCGCGACGAAATTTCTCGGTTATAATCTCACTAAGAAACCTCGAGAGTTACAGTAGACTTTCTTTCATGCATCGGATTCAAGGTACTCGACCACCAATAGAGTCTCCATGGGTCAACTGCAGCCCTTGCAGACAAGTGATCTCGGAGACTACAGTTCTCAATCGCGACGAAATTTCTGGTTATATTCTCACTAGGAAGCCTCGTGAGTTGCAGTAAACTTGCTTTCATGCATCGGATTCAAGATACTGGACCTCCAGGAGAGATTGCATGGGTCAACTGCAGTCCTAGCAGAAAAGTGATCTTGAGACTACAGTTCTCAATCGCGACGAAATTTCTGGGTTAAATTCTCACTAGGAAGCCTCGAGAGTTACAGTTAACTTGCTATCATGCATCAGATTCAAGGTGCTCGCCCACCAGGAGAGACTCCATGGGTCAACTGCAGACCTTGCAGATAAGTGATCTTGGAGGCTACAGTTCTGCATCGCGACGAAATTTCTGGGTTATATCCTCACTAGGAAGCCTCGAGAGTTACAGTAAGCTTGCTTTCATGTATCGGTTCGAGGTACTCGACCAGCAGGAGAGTCTCCATGCGTCAACTGCAGCCCTTCCTGATAAGTGATCTTGGAGACTACGGATCTCAATCGCTACGAAATTTCTGGGTTATATTCTCAATTGGAAGCCTCGAGAGTTACAGTAAACTTGCTTTCATGCACCGGATTCAAGATACTGGACCACCAGGAGAGCTTCCATAGATCAACTGCAGCCCTTGCAGATAAGTCATCTTGGAGACTACAGTTCTAGAACGCGACGAAATTTCTGGGTTATATTCTCACTAGGAAGCCTCGAGAGTTACAGTAAACTTCCTTTCGTTCAGCTGGTTCGAGATACTGGACCACCAGGAGAGTCTCCATGGGTCAACTGCAGCCATTGCAGATAAGTGATCTTGGAGACTACAGTTCTGCATCGCGACGAAATTTCTGGGTTATATTCTCTCTAAGAAGCCTCGACAGTTACAGTAAGTTTTCTTTCATGCATCGGAAACAAGGTACTTGACCACTAGGAGAGTCTCCATGGGTCAACAGCAGGCCTTGCAGATAAGTCATCATGAAGACCACAGTTCTAGATCGCGACGAAGTTTCTGGGTTATATTCGCTCTAGGAAGCCTCGAGAGTTACAGTAAACATGCTTTCATGCACCGGATTCATGATACTGGACCACCAGGAGAGTCTCCATGGATCAACTGCAGCCCTTGCAGATAAGTGATCTTGGAGACTACAGTTCTCAATCGCGACGAAATATCTGGGTTATATTCTTACTAGGAAGCCTCGAGAGATACAGTAAACGTGCTTTCATGCATCGGATTCAAGGTACTCGACCACCAGGAGAGTCTCCATGCGTGAACTGCAGCCATTGCAAATAAGTGATCTTGGAGACTACAGTCCTCAATCGCGAAGAACATTCTGGGTTATATTCTCTCTAGGAAGCCTCGAGTGTTACAGTAAACTTGCTGTCATGCATCGGATACAAGGTACTCAGCAACCAGGAGATTCTCAATGGGTCAACTGCTGCCCCTGCAGATAAGTGTTCTTGGAGACTACAGTTCTCAATCGCTACTAAATTTCTGGGTTATATTCTCACTAGCAAGCTTCGAGAGTTATAGTAAACTTGCTTTCATGCACCGGATTCAAGATACTGGACCACCAGACGAGTCTCCATGGTTCAACTGCAGCCCTTGCAGATAAGTGATCTTGGAGACTACAGATCTCAATCGCGACGAAATTTCTGGGTTATATTCTAACTAGGATGCCTCGAGAGGTACAGTAAACTTGCTTTCATGCATCGGATTCAAGGTACTAGACCACTAGGACAGACTCCATGGGTCAACTGCAGCGCTCACAGATTAGTGATCTTGGAGACTACAGTTCCAATTCGCGACGATATTTCTGGGTTATATTCCCACTAGGAAGCCTCGAGAGGTACAGTAAACTTGGCTTCATGCATCGGATTTTCAAGGTACTCGACCACCAGGAAAGTCTCCATGCGACATCTGCAGCCCTTGCAGATAAGTGATCTTGGAGACTACAGTTCCCAATCGCGACGAGATTTCTGGGTTATATTCTCACTAGGATGCCTCGAGAGGTAGAGTAAACTTGCTTTCATGCGTCGGATTCAAGATACTGGACCACCAGGAGAGCCTCCTTGGGATATCTGCTGCGCTTGCTGATAAGTGATCTTGAGACTACAGTTCCTAATCGGGACGAAAATTCTCGTTTATATTATCACTAGGAAGCCTCGAGAATTACAACATACTTGCTTTTATGCATCGGATTAAAGGTACTCTACCACCAGGAGAGTCTCCAAGGGTCAACTGCAGCCCTTGCAGTAAGTGATCTTAGAGACTACAGTTCTCAATCGCGACGAAATTTCTGGGTTGTATTCTCACTAGGAAGCCTAGAGAGTTTCAGTAAGCTTGCTGTCATGCATCGGCTACAAGGTACTCAGCAACCAGGAGATTCTCAATGGGTCAACTGCAGCCCTTGCAGATAAGTGTTCTTGGAGACTACGGTTCTCAATCGCGACGAAATTTCTCGGTTATATTCTCACTAGAAAGCCTCGAGAGTTACAGTAAACTTGCTTTCATGCACCGGATTCAAGATACTGGACCACCAGACGAGTCTCCATATTTCAACTGCAGCCCTTGCAGATATGTGATCTTGGAGACTACAGTTCTCAATCGCGACGTAATTTCTGCGTTATATTCTCACTAGGAAGCCTCGACAGTTACAGTAAACTCGCTTTCATGCATCGGATTAAAGGTACTCGAACACCAGGAGAGTCTTCAAGGGTCAACTGCAGGCCTTACAAATAAGTGATCTTGGAGACTACAGTTCTCAATCGCGACGAAATTTCTCGGTTATATTCTACTAGGAAGTCTCGAGAGTTACAGTACACCTCCTTTCATTCAGCTGATACAAGATACTGGACCACCAGGAGAGACTCCATGGGTGAACTGCAGCCCTTGCAAATAAGTGATCTTGGAGACTGCAGTTCTCAATCGCGACGAAATTTCTGGGTTATAATCTCACTAAGAAACCTCGAGAGTTACAGTAAACTTTCTTTCATGCATCGGATTCAAGATACTCGACCACCAATAGAGTCTCCATGGGTCAACTGCAGCCCTTGCAGACAAGTGATCTCGGAGACTACAGTTCTCAATCGCGACGAAATTTCTGGTTATATTCTCACTAGGAAGCCTCGTGAGTTGCAGTAAACTTGCTTTCATGCATCGGATTCAAGATACTGGACCTCCAGGAGAGTTTGCATGGGTCAACTGCAGTCCTAGCAGAAAAGTGATCTTGAGACTACAGTTCTCAATCGCGACGAAATTTCTGGGTTAAATTCTCACTAGGAAGCCTCGAGAGTTACAGTTAACTTGCTATCATGCATCAGATTCAAGGTGCTCGCCCACCAGGAGAGACTCCATGGGTCAACAGCAGACCTTGCAGATAAGTGATCTTGGAGGCTACAGTTCTGCATCGCGACGAAATTTCTGGGTTATATCCTCACTAGGAAGCCTCGAGAGTTACAGTAAGCTTGCTTTCATGTATCGGTTCAAGGTACTCGACCAGCAGGAGAGTCTCCATGGGTCAACTGCAGCCCTTCCTGATGAGTGATCTTGGAGACTACAGATCTCAATCGCTACGAAATTTCTGGGTTATATTCTCAATTGGAAGCCTCGAGAGTTACAGTAAACTTGCTTTCATGCACCGGATTCAAGATACTGGACCACCAGGAGAGCTTCCATGGATCAACTGCAGCCCTTGCAGATAAGTCATCTTGGAGACTACAGTTCTAGAACGCGACGAAACTTCTGGGCTATATTCTCACTAGGAAGCCTCGAGAGTTACAGTAAACTTCCTTTCGTTCAGCTGATTCGAGATACTGGACCACCAGGAGAGTCTCCATGGGTCAACTGCAGCCATTGAAGATAAGTGATCTTGGAGACTACAGTTCTGCATCGCGACGAAATTTCTGGGTTATATTCTCTCTAAGAAGCCTCGACAGTTACAGTAAGTTTTCTTTCATGCATCGGATACAAGGTACTTGACCACTAGGAGAGTCTCCATGGGTCAACAGCAGGCCTTGCAGATAAGTCATCATGGAGACCACAGTTCTAGATCGCGACGAAATTTCTGGGTTATATTCGCACTAGGAAGCCTCGAGAGTTACAGTAAACTTCCTTTCATTCAGCTGATTCGAGATACTGGACCACCAGGAGAGTCTCCATGGGTCAACTGCAGCCACTGCAGATAAGTGATCTTGGAGACTACAGTTCTCAATCGCGACGAAATATCTGGGTTATATTCTTACTAGGAAGCCTCGAGAGATACAGTAAACGTGCTTTCATGCATCGGATTCAAGGTACTCGACCACCAGGAGAGTCTCCATGCGTGAACTGCAGCCCTTGCAGATAAATGATCTTGGAGACTAAAATTCTCAACCGCGGACGTAATTTCTTTATTATATTCTCACTAGGAAGCCTCGAGAGTTACAGTAAACTTGCTTTCATGCATCAGATTCAAGTTACTCGACCAGCAGGAGACTCTCCATGCGCCAAATGCAACCCATGCAGACAAGTGATCTTGGAGACTACAGTTCTCAATCGCGATGAAATTTCTGGGTTATATTCCCACTAGGAGGCCTCGAGAGTTACAGTAAACTTTCTTTCATTCAGCTGATTCAAGATACTGGACCACCAGGAGAGTCTCCATGGGTCATCTGCAGCCCTTGCAGGTAAGTGATTTCGGAGACTACAGTTCTCAATCGCGACGACATTTCTGGTTTATATTCTCACTAGGAAGCCTCGAGAGTTACAGTAAACTTGCTTTCATGCATCGGATTCAAGGTACTCAACCACCAAGAGAGTCCCCATGGGTCACCTGCAGCCCTTGCAGATAAGTGATCTTGGAGACTACAGTTCTCTATCGCGATGAAAATTCTGGTTTATATTCTCACTAGGAAGCCTCGAGAGTTACATTAAACTTGCTTTCATACATCGGATTCAAGATACTGGACCACCAGGAGAGTATCCATTGGTCAACTGCAGCCCTAGCAAAAAGGTAATTTTGAGACAACAGTTCTCAAACGCGACGAAATTTCTGGGTTATATTCTCTCTAGAAAGCCTCGAGAGTTACAGTAAACTTACATTCATCCTTCGGATTCAAGGTACTTGACCACTAGGGGAGTCTCCATGGATAAACTGCAGCCCTTGGAGATAAGTGATCTTGGAGACTAGAGTTCTCAATCGCGACGAAATTTCTGGGCTATATTCTCACTAGAAAGCCTCGAGGGTTACACTATACTTGCTACCATGCATCGGATTCAAGATACTGTACCACCAGGATAGTCTCCATGGGTCAACTGCAGCCCCTGCAGATAAGTGATCTTGGAGACTACAGTTCTCAATCGCGACGAAATTTCTGGGTTATATTCTCTCTAGGAAGCCTCGAGAGTTACAGTAATCTTGCCTTAATGCATCGAATTCAAGTTACTCGACCACCAGGAGAGTCTCCTTGGGTCAATTGCAGCCCTTGCTGATAAGTGATCTTGGAAACTACTGTTCTCAATCGCGACGAAATTTCTGGGTTATATTCCCACTAGGAGGCCTCGAGAGTTACAGTAAACTTTCTTTCATTCAGCTGATTCAAGATACTGGACCACCAGGAGAGTCTCCATGGGTCATCTGCAGCCCTTGCAGGTAAGTGATTTCGGAGACTACAGTTCTCAATCGCGACGACATTTCTGGTTTATATTCTCACTAGGAAGCCTCGAGAGTTACAGTGAACTTGCTTTCATGCATCGGGGTCAAGGTACTCGTACGCCAGGAGAATCCCCATGGGTCAACTGCAGCTCTTGCCGATAAGTGATCTTGGAGACTACAGTTCTTAATCGCGACGATATTTCTGGGTTATATTCTCACTAGGGAGAATCGAGAGTTACAGTAAACTTTCTTTCACGCATCGGATTCAAGGTACTCGACAACCATGAGAGTCTCCATGGGTCAACTGCAGCCCTTGCAGCTAAGTGATCTTGGAGACTACAGTTCTCAATCGTGGCGAAATTTCTGGGTTACATTCCCACTAGGAAGCATCGAGAGTTACAGTAGACTTTCTTTCATGCATCGAATTCACGTACTCGACCACCAGGAAGGTCTAGATGGGTCAACTGCAGCCCTTACAGATAAGTGATCCTGGAGACTACAGTTCGGCAGACGCATCGAAATTTGAGGGTTATATTCTCCATAGGAAGCCTCGAGAGTTACAGTAATCTTGTTTTCATGTATCGGATTCAAGGTACTCGACCACCATTAGAGTCTCCATGGGACAACTGCAGCCCTTGCAGATAAGTGATCTTTGAGGCTACAGTTCTCAATCACGACGAAATTTCTGGGTTATATTCTCACTAGGAAGCGTAGTGAGTTACAGTAAACTTGCTTTCATGCATCCGATTCCAGGTACTCATTCACCAGGAGAGACTCCAATGGTCAACATCAGCCCTTGCAGATAAGTGTTCCTGGAGACTGCAGTTCTCAATCGTGACGCAATTTCTGGGTTATATTCTCACTAGGAAGCCTCAAGAGTTACAGTAAACTTGCTTTCATGCATTGGATTCAAGGTACTCGACCAACAGGAGTCTCCAAATGTCAACCGCAGACCTTGCAGATAAGCGATCTTGGAGAATTTAGTTCTCAATCACGGTGAAGTTTCCGGGTTATATTCTCACTAGGAAGCCTCGAAAGTTACAGTAAACTTGGTTTCATGCATCGGATTCAAGGTACTCGACCACCAGGGGAGTCTCCATGGGTCAACTGTGTCCTTTGCAGATAAGTGATCTTTCGTACTACAGTTCTCAATCGAGACAAAATTTCTGGGTTATATTCTAATTAGGAAGCCTCGAGAGTTACAGTAAACTTGCTTTCATGCATCGGATTCACGGTAGTCGACCACTAGGAGAGTCTCCATGGGTCAACTGCAGCCCTTGCAGATAAGTGATCTAGGAGACTACAGTTCTGCATCGCACCGATATTTCTGGATTATATTCTCACTAGGTAGCCTCGAGAGTTACAGCAGACTTGCTTTCATGCATCGCATTCAAGGTACATGACCACCAGGGGTTCAACTGCAGCCCTTGCACGTATGTCATCTCGGAGACTACAGTTCTAGATCGCGACGAAAGTTCTGGGTTACATTCTCACTAGGAAGGCTCGAGAGTTACAGTAATCATGCTTTCATGGATCGGATTCAATGTACTCGACCACCAGGAGAGTCTCCATGGGTCAATTGCAGCCCTTGCTTATAAGTGATCTTGGAGACTACAATTCTCTACCGCGACGAAATTTCTGGATTATATTCTCACTAGGAAGCCTCGAGAGTTACAGTAAACTTGCTTTCATGCATCGGATTCAAGGTACTCGACCACCAGGAGAGTCTCCATGGGTCAACTGCAGCCGTAGCAGATAAGTCATATTGGAATCATCAATTCTCAATCGCGACGAAACTTCTGGGTTATATTCTCGCTTGGAAGCCTCGAGAGTTACAGTAATCTTGCTCTCATGCATCGGATTCAAGATACTGGACCATCAGGTGAGCCTCCATGGACCAATTCCAGCCCTTGCAGACAAGTGATCTTGGAGACTACAATTTTCAATCGCGACGAAATTTCTGGGATATATTCTCACTAGGAAGCCTCGAGAGTTACAGTAAACTTGCTTTCATGCATCAGATTCAAGGTACTCGACCAGCAGGAGACTCTCCATGGGTCAAATGCAACCCTTGCAGACAAGTGATCTTGGCGACTACAGTTCTCAATCGCGATGAAATTTCTGGGTTATTTTCCCAATAGGAAGCCTCGAGAGTTACAGTAAACTTTCTTTCAATCAGCTGATTCAAGATACTGGACCACCAGGAGAGTCTCCATGGGTCATCTGCAGCCCATGCAGATAAATGATCTTGGAGACTACATTTCTTAATCGCGACGAAATTTCTGGGTTATATTCTCCCTAGGATGCCTCGAGAGTTACAGTAAACTTGCTTTCATGCATCGGATTCAAGGTACTCGACCACCAGGAGAGTCTCCATGGGTCAACTGCAGCCGTAGCAGATAAGTCATATTGGAATCATCAATTCTCAATCGCGACGAAACTTCTGGGTTATATTCTCGCTTGGAAGCCTCGAGAGTTACAGTAATCTTGCTCTCATGCATCGGATTCAAGATACTGGACCATCAGGTGAGCCTCCATGGACCAATTCCAGCCCTTGCAGACAAGTGATCTTGGAGACTACAATTTTCAATCGCGACGAAATTTCTGGGTTATATTCTCACTAGGATGCCTCGAGAGTTACAGTAAACTTGCTTTCATACATCGGATGCAAGATACTGGACCACCAGGAGAGTATCCGTTGGTCAACTGCAGCCCTAGCAAAAAGGTGATCTTGAGACAACAGTTCTCAAACGCGACGAAATTTCAGGGTTATATCCCCACTAGGAAGCCTCGAGAGTTACAGTAAACTTGCTTTCATGCATCGGATTCAAGGTACTCGACCACCAGGAGAGACTCAATGGGTCAACTGCAGCCTTGCAGATAAGAGATCTTGGAGACTACAGTTCTGCATCGCGACGAAATATCTGGGTCATATTCTCTCTAGAAAGCCTCGAGAGCTACAGTAAACTTGGTTTCATGCATCGAATTCAAGGTACTCGACAACCAGGAGAGTCTCCATGGGTTAAAAGCAGCCCCTGCAGATAAGTGATCTTGGAGACTACAGTTCGGCAACGCACCGAAATTTGTGGGTTATATTCTCACTAGGAAGCCTCGAGAGTTGCAGTAATCTTGCTTTCATGTATCGGAGTCAAGGTACTCGACCACCAGGAGAGTCTTCACGGGTCACCTGCAGACATTGCAGATAAGTGATCTTGGAGGCTACAGTTCCCACTCGCGACGAAATTTCTGGGTTATATTCTCACTAGGAAGCGTCGGGAGTTACAGTAAACTTGCTTTCATGCATCGGATTCAACGTACTCGACCACCAGGAGAGTCTCCAAGGGTCAACATCAGCCCTTGCAGATAAGTGATCTTGGAGACTACAGTTCAAGATCGCGACGAAATTTCTGGGTTATATTCCCACTAGGAAGCCTCGGGAGTTACAGTAAACTTGGTTTCTTCCATCGGATTCAAGGTACTCGACCACCAGGAGAGTCTCCATGGATCAACTGCAGCCCTTGCAGATAAGTGATCTTGGAGACTACAGTTCTCAATCGCGACGACATTTCTGGGTTATATTCTCACTAGGAAGCCTCGAAAGGTACAGTAAACTTGCTTTAATGCGTCGGATTCAAGATACTGGAACACCAAGAGAACCTCCATGGGTCAACTGCAGCCTTTGCAGATAAGTGATCTTGAGACTACAGTTCTCAATCGCGAAGAAATTTCTGGGTTGTATTCTCACTAGGAAGCCTCGAGAGTTACAGTAAACTTGCTTTCATGCATAGGATTCAAATACTGGACCACCAAGAGAGTCTCCATGGGTAAAATGCAGCCCTTGCAGGTAAGTGATCTTGGAGACTACAGTTCTCAATCGCGACGAAATTTCTAGGTAATATTCTCAATAGGAAGCCTCGAGAGTTACAGTAAACTTGCTTTCATGCATCGTATTCAGGGTACTCGAACACCAGGAGAGTCTCAATGAGTCAACCGCAGCCCTTGCAGATAAGTGATCTTGGAAAATACAGTTCTCAAACGCGACGAAATTTCTGGGTTATATTGTGACTAGGAAGCCTCGAGAGTTACAGTAAACTTGCTTTCATGCATCGGATTCAAGGTACTCGACCACCAGGAGAGTCTCCATGGGTCAACTGCAGCCGTAGCAGATAAGTCATATTAGAAACAACAATTCTCAATCGCGACGAATTTTCTGGGTTATATTCTCACAAGGAAGCCTCGAGAGTTACAGTAATGTTGCTCTCATGCATCGGATTCAAGACACTGGATCACCAGGTGAGTCTCCATGGACCAATTCCAGCCCTTGCAGTAAGTGATCTTGGAGACTACAATTCTCAATCGCGACGAAATTTCTGGATTATATTCTCACTAGGAAGCCTCGAGAGTTTCAGTAAACTTGCTTTCATGCATCGGATTGAATGTACTCGACAACCAGGGGAATCTCCAGGGTCAACTGCAGATCTTGCAGATAATTGATTTTGGAGACTACAGTTCTCAATCGCGACGAAATCTCTGGGTAATATTCTCACTAGGAAGCCTCAAGAGTCAGAGTAAACTTGCTTTCATGCATCGGATTCAGGGTACCCGACCACCAGGAGGAACTCCATGGGACAACCGCAGTCCTTGCAGATAAGTGATCTTGGAGACTACAGTTCTCAATCGCGATGAAATTTCTGGGTATATTCTCACTAGGAAGCCTCGAGAGTTATAGTAAACTTGCTTTCATGCGTCGGATTCATGATACTCGAACACCAGGAGAGTCTCCATGGGTCAACTGCAGCCCTTGCAGATAAGTGATCTTGGAGACTACAGTTCCCAATCGCGACGAAATTTCTGGGTTATATTCTCTCTAGGAAGCCTCGAGAGCTACAGTAAACTTGGTTTCATGCATGGGATACAAGATACTGAACCATCAGGAGCGTATGCATGGGTTAACTGCAGCCCTTGCAGGTAAGTGATCTTGGAGACTACAGTTCTCAATCGCGACGAAATTTCTGGGTTATATTCTCCCTAGGAAGCCTCGAGAGCTACAGTAAACTTGCTTTCATGCATCGAATTCAAGGTACTCGACCACCAGGAGCGTCTTAATGGGTCAAATGCAGCCCTTGCAGATAAGTGATCTTGGAGGCTACAGTTCTCAATCGCGACGAAATTTCTGTGTTATATTGTCACTAGGAAGCCTCGAGAGTTACAGTAAACTTGCTTTCATGCATCGGATTCAAAGTTCACGACCACCAGGAGGGACTCCATGGGTCAACTACAGCCCTTGCAGATAACTGATCTTGGGGACTACAGTTCTCAATCGCGACGAAATTTCGGTGTTATATTGTAGCTATGTAGCCTCGAGAGTTGCAATAAACTTGCTTTCATGCATCGGATTCAAGATACCGTACCACCAGGATAGGCTCCATGGGTCAACTGCAGCCCTTGCAAATAAGTGATCTTGGAGACTACAGTTCTCAATCGCGACGAAATTTCTGCGTTATATTCTCACTAGGAAACCTCGAGAGGTACTGTAAACTTGCTTTCAAGCGTCGCATTCAAGATCCTGGACCACCAGGAGAACCTCTATGGGTCAACTGCAGCCCTTGCAGATAAGTGACCTTGAGACTAAAGTTCTCAATTGCGACGAAATTTCCCGTTTGTATTCTCACTAGGAATCCTCGAGAGTTTCAGTAAACTTGCTTCCATGTATCGGATTAGAGGTACTCGACCACCAGGAGAGACTCCTTGGGTCAACTGCAGACCTTACGGATAAGTGATCTTGGAGACTACAGCTCTGCATCGCGACGAAATTTATGGGGTATATCCTCACTAGGAAGCCTCGAGAGTTACAGTAAGCTTGCTTTAATGTATCGGATTCAAGGTACTCGAGCAGCAGGAGAATCTCCATGCTTCAACTGCAGCCCTTCCTGATAAGTGATCTTGGAGACTACAGCTCTGCATCGCGACGAAATTTCTGTGTTATATCCTCACTAGGAAGCCTTGAGAGTTACAGTAAGCTTGCTTTTATGTATCGGATTCAAGGTACTCAACCAGCAGGAGAGTCTCCATTTGTCAACAGCAGCCCCTCCTGATAAGTGATCTGGGAGACTACAGATCTCAATCGCGACGAAATTTCTGGGTTATACTCTCAATTGGAAGCCTCGAGAGTTACAGTAAACTTGCTTTCATGCACCGGATTCAAGATACTGGACCACCAGGAGAGTTTCCGTGGATCAACTGCAGCCCTTGCAGATAAGTCATTTTGGGGACTACAGTTCTAGAACGCGACGAAATTTCTGGGTTATATTCTACTAGGAAGCCTCGAGAGTTACAGTAAACTTGCTTTCATTCAGCTGATTCAAGAAACTGGACCACCAGGAGAGTTTCCATGGGTCAACTGCACCCCTTGCAGATAAGTGATCTTTGAGACTACAGTTCTGCATCGCGACGAAATTTCTGTGTTATACGCTCTCTAGGAAACCTCGAGAGTTACTGTAAGTTTCCTTTCATGCATCAGATTCAAGGTACTTGACCACTAGGAGAGTCTTCGTGGATCAACTGCAGCCCTTGCAGATAAGTCATTTTGGGGACTACAGTTCTCAATCGCGCCGAAATATCTGGGTTATATTCACAGTAGGAAGCCTCGAGAGATACAGTAAACTTGCTTTCATGCATCGGATTCAAGGTACTCGACCACCAGGAGAGTCTCCATGGGTCAACTGCAGACCTTGCAGATAAATGATTTTGGAGACTAAAATTCTCAATCGCGAACGAAATTTCTTCATTATATTCTCACTAGGAAGCCTCGAGAGTTACAGTAAACTTGCTTTCATGCATCAGATTCAAGGTACTCGACCAGCAGGAGTCTCTCCATGGGTAAAATGCGACCCTAGCAGACAAGTGATCTTTGAGATTACAGTTCTCAATCGCGATGAAATTTCTGGGTTATATTCTCCCTACGATACCCCAAGATTTACAGTAAACTTGCTTTCATGCATCGGATTCAAGGTACTCAACCACTAAGAGAGTCTCAATGTGTCACCTGCAGCCCTTGCAGATAAGTGATCTTAGAGACTACAGTTCTCAATCGCGGCGAAATTTCTGGGTTATATTCTCACTAGGAAGCCCCGAGATTTACAGTAGTCTTGCTTTCATACATCGGATTCAAGATACTGGATCACCAGGAGAGTATCCATAGGTCACCTGCATCCCTAGCAAAAAGGTGATCTTTAGACACCAGTTCTCAAACGCGACGAAATTTCTGGGTTATGTTCACACTAGGAAGCCTCGAGAGTTACAGTAAACTTGCTTTCATCCATCGGGTTCAAGGTACTCGACCATCAGGAGAGACTCAATGGGTCAACTGCAGCCTTGCAAATAAGTGACCTTGGAGACTACAGTTCTGCATCGCAACGAAATTTCTGGGTCATATTCTCTCTAGAAAGCCTCGAGAGTTACAGTAAACTTGCTTTCATGCATCGGATTCATGGTGCTTGACCACTACGGGAGTCTCCATGGGTCAACTGCAGCCCTTGCAGATAAGTCAAATTGGAGACCACAGTTCTAGATCGCGACGAAATTTCTGGGTTATATTCTCACTAGGAACCCCCGAGGGTTACAGTTAACATGCTTTCATGCACCGGATTCAAGATACTAAACCACCTGGAGAGTCTCCATGGATCAACTGCAGCCCTCGCAGATAAGTGATCTTGGAGACTACAGTTCTCATCGCGACGAAATTTCAGGGTTATATTCTCATTAGGATGCCTCGAGAGTTACAGTAATCTTGCTTTCGTGCATCGGATTCAAGGTACTCGACCACCGGGAGAGTCTCCATGGGTCAGCTGCAGCCCGTGCATTTAAGTCATATTTGAGACAGCAGTTCTAGATCGCGACGAAATTTCTGGGTTATATTCTCACTAGCAAGCCTCGAGAGTTACAGTAAACTTGTTTTCATTCATCGGATTCAAGATACTGGACCACCAGGAGAGTCTCCATGGACCAACTGCAGCCCTAGCAGACAGGTGATCTTTGAGACTACAATTCTCAATCGCGACGAAATTTCTGCGTTATTTTCTAACTATGAAGCCTCGAGAGTTACAGTAATCTTGCTTTCATGCATCGGATTCAAGGTACTCCACAACCTGGAGAGTCTCCATGGGTCAAATGCAGCCCTTGCAGATAAGTGATCTTGGAGACCACAGTTCTCAATCGCGACGAAATTTCTGGGTTTTATTCCCACTAGGAAGCCTCGAGGGTTACAGTAAACTTGGTTTCATGCATCGGATTCAAGGTACTCAACCACCAGAAGGGACCCCATGGGTCAACTGCTGCCCTTGGAAATAACTGATCTTGGTGACTACAGTCCTCAATCGCGACGAAATTTCGGGGTTATATTCTCACTAGGAAGCCACGAGAGTTTCAGTAAACTTGCTTTCATGCATCGGATTGAATGTACTCGACAACCAGGGGAGTCTCCAGGGTCAACTGCAGATCTTGCAGATGATTGATTTTGGAGACTACAGTTCTCAATCGCGACGAAATCTCTGGGTAATTTTCTCACTAGGAAGCCTCAAGAGTCAGAGTAAACTTGCTTTCATGCATCGAATTCAAGGTACTCGACCACCAGGGACGTCTTAATGGGTCAAAGGCAGCCCTTGCAGATAAGTGATCTTGGAGGCTACAGTTCTCAATCGCGACGAAATTTCTGTGTTATATTGTCACTAGGAAGCCTCGAGAGTTACAGTAAACTTGCTTTCATGCATCGGATTCAAAGTTCACGACCACCAGGAGGGACTCCATGGGTCAACTACAGCCCTTGCAGATAACTGATCTTGGGGACTACAGTTCTCAATCGCGACGAAATTTCGGTGTTATATTGTAGCTATGAAGCCTCGAGAGTTGCAATAAACTTGCTTTCATGCATCGGATTCAAGATACTGTACCACCAGGATAGGCTCCATGGGTCAACTGCAGCCCTTGCAAATAAGTGATCTTGGAGACTACAGTTCTCAATCGCGACGAAATTTCTGGGTTATATTCTCACTAGGAAGCCTCGAGAGTTATAGTAAACTTGCTTTCATGCGTCGGATTCATGATACTAGAACACAAAGAGAGTGTCCATGGGTCAACTGCAGCCCTTGCAGGTAAGTGATCTTGGAGACTACAGTTATCAATCGCGACGAAATTTCTGGGTTATATTCTCCCTAGGTAGCCTCGAGAGTTATAGTAAACATGCTTTCATGCACCGGAATCAAGATACTGGACCACCAGGAGATTCTAAATGTATCAACTGCAGCCCTTGCAGAAAAGTGATCCTCGAGATTACAGTTCTCAATCGCGACGAAATTTCTGGGTTATATTCTCACCAGGAAGCCTCGAGAGTTACAGTAAACTTGCTCTCATGCATCGGATTCAAGGTACTCGACCACCAGGATAGACTCCATCGGTCAACTGCAGCCCTTGGAGATAAGTGATTTTGGGGACTACAGTTCTCAATCGTGACGAAATTTCTGCCTTATATTCTCACTAGGAAACCTCGAGAGGTACTGTAAACTTGCTTTCAAGCGTCGCATTCAAGATCCTGGACCACCAGGAGAACCTCTATGGGTCAACTGCAGCCCTTGCAGATAAGTGACTTTGAGACTAAAGTTCTCAATTGCGACGAAATTTCCCGTTTGTATTCTCACTAGGAATCCTCGAGAGTTTCAGTAAACTTGCTTTCATGTATCCGATTAGAGGTACTCGACCTCCAGGAGAGACTCCATGGGTCAACTGCAGACCTTACGGATAAGTGATCTTGGAGACTACAGCTCTGCATCGCGACGAAATTTATGGGGTATATCCTCACTAGGAAGCCTCGAGAGTTACAGTAAGCTTGCTTTAATGTATCGGATTCAAGGTACTCGAGCAGCAGGAGAGTCTCCATGCTTCAACTGCAGATCTTCCTGATAAGTGATCTTGGAGACTACAGCTCTGCATCGCGACGAAATTTCTGTGTTATATCCTCACTAGGAAGCCTTGAGAGTTACAGTAAGCTTGCTTTTATGTATCGGATTCAAGGTACTCGACCAGCAGGAGAGTCTCCATTTGTCAACTGCAGCCCCTCCTGATAAGTGATCTGGGAGACTACAGATCTCAATCGCGACGAAATTTCTGGGTTATACTCTCAATTGGAAGCCTCGAGAGTTACAGTAAACTTGCTTTCATGCACCGGATTCAAGATACTGGACCACCAGGAGAGTTTCCGTGGATCAACTGCAGCCCTTGCAGATAAGTCATTTTGGGGACTACAGTTCTAGAACGCGACGAAATTTCTGGGTTATATTCTACTAGGAAGCCTCGAGAGTTACAGTAAACTTTCTTTCATTCAGCTGATTCAAGAAACTGGACCACCAGGAGAGTTTCCATGGGTCAACTGCACCCCTTGCAGATAAGTGATCTTTGAGACTACAGTTCTGCATCGCGACGAAATTTCTGTGTTATACGCTCTCTAGGAGACCTCGAGAGTTACAGTAAGTTTTCTTTCATGCATCAGATTCAAGGTACTTGACCACTAGGAGAGTCTTCATGGATCAACTGCAGCCCTTGCAGATAAGTCATTTTGGGGACTACAGTTCTCAATCGCGCCGAAATATCTGGGTTATATTCACACTAGGAAGCCTCGAGAGATACAGTAAACTTGCTTTCATGCATCGGATTCAAGGTACTCGACCACCAGGAGAGTCTCCATGGGTCAACTGCAGACCTTGCAGATAAATGATTTTGGAGACTAAAATTCTCAATCGCGAACGAAATTTCTTCATTATATTCTCACTAGGAAGCCTCTAGAGTTACAGTAAACTTGCTTTCATGCATCAGATTCAAGGTACTCGACCAGCAGGAGTCTCTCCATGGGTCAAATGCGACCCTTGCAGACAAGTGATCTTTGAGATTACAGTTCTCAATCGCGATGGAATTTCTGGGTTATATTCTCCCTAAGATACCCCAAGAGTTACAGTAAACTTGCTTTCATGCATCGGATTCAAGGTACTCAACCACCAAGAGAGTCTCAATGTGTCACCTGCAGCCCTTGCAGATAAGTGATCTTAGAGACTACAGTTCTCAATCGCGACGAAATTTCTGGGTTATATTCTCACTAGGAAGCCCCGAGAGTTACAGTAGTCTTGCTTTCATACATCGGATTCAAGATACTGGATCACGAGGAGAGTATCCATAGGTCACCTGCAGCCCTAGCAAAAAGGTGATCTTGAGACACCAGTTCTCAAACGCGACGAAATTTCTGGGTTATATTCACACTAGGAAGCCTCGAGAGTTACAGTAAACTTGCTTTCATCCATCGGGTTCAAGGTACTCGACCATCAGGAGAGACTCAATGGGTCAACTGCAGCCTTGCAAATAAGTGACCTTGGAGACTACAGTTCTGCATCGCAACGAAATTTCTGGGTCATATTCTCTCTAGAAAGCCTCGAGAGTTACAGTAAACTTGCTTTCATGCATCGGATTCATGGTGCTTGACCACTACGGGAGTCTCCATGGGTCAACTGCAGCCCTTGCAGATAAGTCAAATTGGAGACCACAGTTCTAGATCGCGACGAAATTTCTGGGTTATATTCTCACTAGGAACCCCCGAGGGTTACAGTTAACATGCTTTCATGCACCGGATTCAAGATACTAGACCACCTGGAGAGTCTCCATGGATCAACTGCAGCCCTCGCAGATAAGTGATATTGGAGACTACAGTTCTCATCGCGACGAAATTTCAGGGTTATATTCTCATTAGGATGCCTCGAGAGTTACAGTACTCTTGCTTTCGTGCATCGGATTCAAGGTACTCGACCACCGGGAGAGTCTCCATGGGTCAACTGCAGCCCGTGCATTTAAGTCATATTGGAGACAGCAGTTCTAGATCGCGACGAAATTTCTGGGTTATATTCTCACTAGCAAGCCTCGAGAGTTACAGTAAACTTGTTTTCATTCATCGGATTCAAGATACTGGACCACCAGGAGAGTCTCCATGGACCAACTGCAGCCCTAGCAGACAGGTGATCTTGGAGACTACAATTCTCAATCGCGACGAAATTTCTGCGTTATTTTCTAACTATGAAGCCTCGAGAGTTACAGTAATCTTGCTTTCATGCATCGGATTCAAGGTACTCCACAACCTGGAGAGTCTCCATGGGTCAAATGCAGCCCTTGCAGATAAGTGATCTTGGAGACCACAGTTCTCAATCGCGACGAAATTTCTGGGTTTTATTCCCACTAGGAAGCCTCGAGGGTTACAGTAAACTTGGTTTCATGCATCGGATTCAAGGTACTCAACCACCAGAAGGGACCCCATGGGTCAACTGCTGCCCTTGGAAATAACTGATCTTGGTGACTACAGTCCTCAATCGCGACGAAATTTCGGGGTTATATTCTCACTAGGAAGCCTCGAGAGTTACAGTAAACTTACTTTCATGCATCGGATTCAAGATACTGTGCCACCAGGATAGTCTCCATGGGTCAACTGCAGCCCCTGCAGATGAGTGACCTTGGAGACTACAGTTCTCAATCGTGGTGAAATTTCTGGGTCATAGTCTCACTACGGAGCCTCGAGAGCTACAGTAAACTTGGTTTCATCCATCGGATTCAAAATACTGGACCACCACGAGTATGTCCATGGGTTAACTGCAGCCCTAGCAGTTGAGTGATCTTAGAGTCTAAAAGTCTCTATCGCGACGAAATTTCTGTATTATATTCTCACTAGGAAGCCTCGAGAGTTACAGTAAACCTGGTTTCATGCATCGGATTTAAGGTAGTCGACCACCAGGCGAGTCTCCATGGGTCAACTGCAGCCCTTGCAGATAAGCGATCTTAAGACTACAGTTCTCAGTCACGACGAAATTTCTCGTTTGTATTCTCACTAGGAAGCCTCGAGAGCTACAGTAAACTTGCTTTCATGCGTCGCATTCAAGGTACTCGACCACCAGAGAGTCTCCAAGGTTCAACAGCAGCCCTTGCAGATAAGCGATCTTGGAGACTACAGTTCTCAATCACGGTGAAATTGCTCGGTTATATTCTCACTAGGAAGTCTCGAAAGTTACAGTAAACTTGCCTTCATGCATCGGATTCTAGATACTGGACCACCAGGAGAGTCTCCTTGGTTCAACTGCAGCACTTGCAGATAAGTGATCTTGGTGACTACAGTTTTCAAACGCGACGAAATTTCTGGGTTATATTCTCATTAGTAAGCCTCGAGAGTTACAGTAAACTTGCTTTCATGCATCGGATTCAAGGTACTCGACCACCAGGAGAGACTCCATGGGTCAACTGCAGCCCTTGCAGATAAGTGATCTTGGGGACTACAGTTCTCAATCGCGACGAAACTTCTGGGTTATTTTCTCACTAGGAAGCCTCGAGAGTTACAGAAAATTTTCTTTCATGCATCGGATTCAAGGTAATCGACCGCCAGGAGAGTCTTCATGGGTCAACTGCAGCCCTTGCAGATAAGTGATCTTGGAGACCACAGTTCTCAATCGCGACGAAATTTCTGGCTATATTCTCACTAGAAAGCCTCGACAGTTAGAGTAAACTTGCCTTCATGCATCCGATTCAAGGTACTCGACCACCAGGAGAGATTCCATGGGTCAACAGCACCCCTTGCAAATAAGTGATCTTGGAGACTACAGTTCTCAATCGCGACGAAACTTTTGGTTACATTCTCACTAGGAAGCCTCGACAGTTACAGTAAACTTTCTTTCATGAATCGGATTCAAGATACTTGACCACCAGGAGAGTCTCCATGGACCAGCTGCAGCCCTTGAAGATAAGTGATTTGGAGACTACAATTCTCAATCGCGACGAATTTTCTGGGTTATATTCTCACTAGGAAGCCTCGAGAGTTTCAGTAAACTTGCATTCATGCATCGGATTCAAGATACTCGACAACCAGGAGCGACTCCATGGGTCAACTGCAGCCCTTGCAGATAAGTGATCTTGGAGACTACAGTTCTCTATCGTGGCGAAACTTCTGGGTTATATTCTCACTACGAAGCCTCGAGAGCTAGAGTAAACTTGGTTTCATGCATCGGATTCAAGATACTGGACCACCACGAGCATCTCCATGGGTTAACTGCAGCCCTAGCAGTTAAGTGATCTTAGAGTCTACAATTCTCTATCGCGACGAAATATCTGGATTATATTCTCACTAGGAAGTCTCGAGAATTACAGTAAACTTGCTTTCATGCTTCGGTATCAAGATAGTGGACCACCAGGAGAGTCTACATGGTTCAGCTGCAGCCCTAGCAGAAAAGTGATCTTGAGACTACAGTTCTCAATCGCGACGAAATTTCTGGGTTATATTCTCATTAGTAAGACTCGAGAGATACAGTAAACTTGCTTTCATGCATCGGATTCAAGGTACTCGACCACCGGGAGCGTCTCCATGGGTCAACTGCAGCCCTTCCTGATAAGTGATCTTGGAGACTACAGTTCTCAATCGCGACGAAATTTCTGGGTTATATTCTCACTAGGAAGCCTCGAGAGTTACAGTAAACTTGCTTTAATGCGCCGGATTCAAGAAACTGTACCACCAGGTGTGTCTCCATGGATCAACTGCAGCCCTTGCAGATAAGTGATCTTGGAGACTACAGTTCTCAATCGCGACGAAATTTCTGGGTTATATTCTCACTAGGAAACCTCGAGAGTTACAGTAAAAATGCTTTCATGCATCGGATTTAAGGTACTCGACCACCAGGAGAGTCTCCATGGGTCAACTGCAGCCCTTGCAGATAAGTGATCTTGGAGACTAGAGTTCTCAATCGCGACAATATTTCTGGGTTATATTCTCACTAGGAAGCCTAGAGACCTACAGAAAACGTGGTTTTTATGCATCGGATTCAAGATACTGGATCACCTGGAGAGTCTCCATGCGTCAATTGCAGCCTATGCCGATAAGTGACCTTGGAGACTGCAGTTCTCAATCGCGACGAAATTTCTGGGTTATATTCTCACTAGGAAGCCTCGAGAGTTACAGTAAACTTGCTTTCACGCGTTGGTTCATGGTACTCGACCACCAGGAGAGACTCCATGGGTCAACTGCAGCCCTTCCAGGTAAGTGATGTTGGAGACTACAGTTCTCAATCGCGACGAAATTTCTGGGTTATATTCTCACTAGGAAGCCTCAAGAGTTACAGTAATCTTGCTTTCATGCATCGGCTGCAAGGTACTCGACCATCAGGAGAGTCTCAATGGGCCAATTGCAGCCCTTGCTGATAAGAGATCTTGGAAACTACAGTTCTCAATCGCGACGAAATTTCTGGGTTATATTCTCACTAGGAAGCCTCGAGAGTTACAGCAAATTTGCTTTCATGCATCGCATTCAAGGTACTCGGCCACCAGGACAGTCTCCCTTGCAGATAAGAGATCTTTGGGACTACATTTCTCAATCGCGACGAAATTTTCTGGGTTATATTCTCACTAGGAAGCCTCGAGAATTACAGTAAACTTGCTTTCTTGCACTGGATGCACTGGATTCAAGATACTGAGCCACCAGGAGAGTCTCCATGGATCAACTACAGCCCTTGCAAATAAGTGATCTTGGAGACTATAGTTCCCAATCGCGACGAAATTTCTGGGTCATATTCTCACTACGAAGCCTCGAGAGTTACAGTAAACTTGCTTTCATGCATCGGATTCAAGGCACTCGACAACCAGGAGGGTCTGCAACGGTCAACTGCAGCCCTTGCAGATAAATCATCTTATAGGCTACAGTATTCAATTGCGACGAAATTTCTAGGATACATTCGCACTAGGAAACCTCAAGAGCTACAGTAATCTTGCTGTCATGCGGCGTATTCAAGGTACTCTACCACCAGGATAGACCACATCGGTCAACTGCAGCACTTGCTGATAAAGATCTTGGGGACTACAGTTCTCAATCGTGACGACATTTCTGGGTTATATTCTCACTAGGAAGCCTCGAGAGTTACAGTAAACTTTTCTCATGCATCGGATTCAAGATACTGGACCACTAGGTGAGTCTCCATGGACCAACTCCAGCCCTTGCAGACAAGTGGTTTTGGAGTCTACAGTTCTCAATCGCGACGAAATTACTGGATTGTATTCTCACTAGGAAGCCTCGAGAGTTACAGTAAACTTGCTTTCTTGCACCGGAATCAAGATACTGCACCACCAGGAGGGTCTCCATGGATCAACTGCAGCCCTTGCAGATAAGTGATCTTGGAGACTACATTTCCCAATCGCGACGAAATTTCTGGGTTATTTCTCACTAGGCAGCTTCGAGAGTTACAGTAAACTTGCTTTCATGCATCGGATTCAAGGCACTCGACAACCAGGAGAGTCTCCAACGGTCAACTGCAGCCCTTGCAGATAAGTCATCATGGAGACTACAGTATTCAATCGTGACCAAATTTCTAGGTTACATTCTCACTAGGAAACCTCGAGAGTTACAGTAATTTTGCTTTCATGCGGCGGATTCAAGGTACTCGACCACCAGGATAGACTCCAACGGTCAACTGCAGCACTTGCAGATAGGTGATCTTGGGGACTACAGTTCTCAATCGCGCCAAATTTTCTGGGTTTATTCTCACTAGGAGGCCTCGAGAGTTACAGTAAACTTGCTTTCATGCATCGGATTCAATGTACTCGACCACCAGGAGATTCTCCATGGGTCAACTGCGGCCCTTGCAGATAAGTGATCTTCGAGACTACAGTTCTCAATCGCGACGAAATTTCTGGGTTATATTCCCACTAGGATGCCTCGAAAATTACAGTGACCTTCCTGTCATTCAGCTGATTCAAGATACTGGACCACCAGGAGAAACTCCATGGTCAACTGCAGCCCATGCCGCAAAGTGATCTTGGAGACTACAGTTCTCAATGGTGACGAAATTTCGTGGATAAATTCTCACTAGGAAGCCTCGAGAGTTATAGTAAACTTGCTTTCATGCATCGGATTCGAGGTACTCGACCACCAGGAGAGTCTCCATGGGTCTATTGCGGGTCTTGCACATAAGTGACCTTGGAGACTACAGTTCTCAATCGCGACGAAATTTCTGGGTTATATTCTCACTAAGAAGCCTCGAGGGTTACAGTAATCATGCTTTCATGCATCGCATTCAAGGTACTCGGCCACCAGGACAGTCTCCATGGGTCAACTGCAGCCCATGCAGATAAGAGATCTTTGTGACTACATTTCTCAATCGCGACGAAATTTTCTGGGTTATATTCTCACTAGGAAGCCTCGAGAATTACAGTAAACTTGCTTTCATGCTTCGGATTCAAGGTACTCGACCACAAGGCGAGTCTTCATGGGTCAATTGCAGCCCTTGCAGATAATTCATCTTGGAGACTACAGTATTCAATCGCGACGACATTTCTGGGGTACATTCTCACTAGGAAACCTCGAGAGTTACAGTAAACTTGCTTTCATACATCGGTTTCAAGGTACTCGACCACCAGGATAGACTCCATCGGTCAACTGCAGCACTTGCAGATAAGTGATCTTGGGGACTACAGATCTCAATCGCGACGAAATTTCTGGGTTATATTCTCACTAGGAATCCTCGAGAGTTACAGTAACTTGCTTTCATGCATCGGATTCAAGGTACTCGACCACCAGGAGAGTCTCCATGGGTTCAACTGCAGCCCTTGCACATAAGTCATCGTGGAGGCTACAGTTCTAGATCGCGACGAAATTTCTGGGTTATATTCTCAGTAGGAAGCCTCGAGAATTACAGTAAACTTGCTTTCTTGCACTGGATGCACTGGATTCAAGATACTGAGCCACCAGGAGAGTCTCCATAGATCAACTACAGCCCTTGCAAATAAGTGATCTTGGAGACTATAGTTCCCAATCGCGACGAAATTTCTGGGTCATATTCTCACTACGAAGCCTCGAGAGTTACAGTAAACTTGCTTTCATGCATCGGATTCAAGGCACTCGACAACCAGGAGGGTCTCCAACGGTCAACTGCAGCCCTTGCAGATAAATCATCTTATAGGCTACAGTATTCAATTGCGACGAAATGTCTAGGATACATTCGCACTAGGAAACCTCGAGAGCTACAGTAATCTTGCTTTCATGCGGCGTATTCAAGGTACTCTACCACCAGGATAGACCACATCGGTCAACTGCAGCACTTGCTGATAAGAGATCTTGGGGACTACTGTTCTCAATCGTGACGACATTTCTGGGTTATATTCTCACTAGGAAGCCAAGAGGGTTACAGTAATCATGCTTTCATGCATCGCATTCAAGGTACTCGGCCACCAGGACAGTCTCCATGGGTCAACTGCAGCCCATGCAGATAAGAGATCTTGGAGACTACGGTTCTGCATCGCGACGAAATTTCTGGGTTTTATTCTCACTTGGAAGCCTCGAGAGTTACAGTAAACTTAATTACATGCATCGGATCCAAGGTACTCGACCACCAAAAGATTCTCCATGGGTCAACTGCGGCCCTTACAGATAAGTGATCTTGGAGACTACAGTTCTCAATCGCGACGATCTTTCTGGGTTATATTCTCACTTGGAAGCCTCGAGAGTTACAGTAAACATTCTTTCATGCATCGGATTAATGGTACTCGACCACCAGGACAGTCTCCATGGGTCAACTGCAGCCATTACAGGTAAGTGATCTTGGAGACTCCAGTTCTCAATCGCGACGAAATTTCTGGGTGATATTCTCACTAGGAAGCCTCGAGAGTTACAGTAAACTTGCTTTCATATGTCGGATTCATGGTACTCGACCACCAGGAGAGTCTCCATGGGTCAACTGCAGCACTTGCAGATAAGTGATCTTGGAGACTACAGTTCTCAATCGCGACGAAATTTCTGGGTTATATTATCACTAGGAAGCCTCGAGAGTTACAGTAAACTTGCTTTCAAGCATCGGACTCAATGTAATTGACCACCAGGAGAGTCTCCATGGGTCAACTGCAGCCCTTGCAGATAATTGATCTTGGAGACTACGCTTCTGCATCTCGACGAAATTTCTGGGTCTTATTCTCACTTGGAAGCCTCGAGAGTTACAGTAAACTTGATTTCATGCATCGGATTCAAGGTACTCGACCACCAGGAGATTCTCCTTGGGTCAACTGCGGCCCTTACAGATAAGTGATCTTGGAGACTACAGTTCTCAATCGCGACGTAATTTCTGGGTTATATTCGCACTAGGAAGCCTCGAGAGTTACAGTAAAGTTGCTTTCATGCATCGGATTCAAGGTACTCGACCACCAGGAGATTCTCCATGGGCCAACTGCGCCCTTGCTGATAAGTGATCTTGGAGACTACAGTTCTCAATCGCGACGATTTCTCTGGGTTATATTCTCACTAGGAAGCCACGAGAGTTGCAGTAAACATGCTTTCATGCATCGGATTAAAGGCACGCGACCACCAGGAACGTCTCCATTGGTCAACTGCAGCCCTCACAGATAAGTGATCTTGGAGACTACAGTTCTCAATCGCGACGAAATTTCTGGGTTATGTTATCACTAGGAAGCCTCGAGAGTTACAGTAAACTTGCTTTCAAGCATCGGACTCAATGTAATCGACCACCAGGAGAGTCTCCATGGGTCAACTGCAGCCCTTGCAGATAATTGATCTTGGAGACTACGCTTCTGCATCTCGACGAAAGTTCTGGGTCTTATTCTCACTTGGAAGCTTCGAGAGTTACAGTAAACTTGATTTCATGCATCGGATTCAAGGTACTCGACCACCAGGAGATTCTCCTTGGGTCAACTGCGGCCCTTACAGATAAGTGATCTTGGAGACTACAGTTCTCAATCGCGACGTAATTTCTGGGTTATATTCGCACTAGGAAGCCTCGAGAGTTACAGTAAAGTTGCTTTCATGCACCGGATTCAAGGTACTCGACCACCAGGAGATTCTCCATGGGCCAACTGCGCCCTTGCTGATAAGTGATCTTGGAGACTACAGTTCTCAATCGCGACGATTTCTCTGGGTTATATTCTCACTAGGAAGCCACGAGAGTTGCAGTAAACATGCTTTCATGCATCGGATTAAAGGTACACGACCACCAGGAACGTCTCCATTGGTCAACTGCAGCCCTCACAGATAAGTGATCTTGGAGACTACAGTTCTCAATCGCGACGAAATTTCTGGGTTATATTCTCACTTGGAAGCCTCGAGAGTTACAGTAAACATTCTTTCATGAATCGGATTAATGGTACTCGACCTCCAGGACAGTCTCCATGGGTCAACTGCAGTCATTACAGATAAGTGATCTTGAAGACTACAGTTCTCAATCGCGACGAAATTTCTGGGTGATATTCTCACTAGGAAGCCTCGAGAGTTACAGTAAACTAACTTTCATGCGTCGGACTCATGGTACTCGACCACCAGGACAGTGTCCATGGGTCAACTGCAGCCCTTGCAGATAATTGATCTTGGAGACTACGGTTTTGCATCGCGACGAAATTTCTGGGTTATATTCCCACTTGGAAGCCTCGAGAGTTACAGTAAACTTGATTTCATGCATCGGATTAATGGTACTCGACCACCAGGAACGTCTCCATGGGTCAACTGCAGCCCTTACAGATAAGTGATCTCGGAGACTACAGTTCTCAATCGCGACGAAATTTCTGGGTGATATTCTCACTAGGGAGCCTCGAGAGTTACAGTAAAGTTGCTTTCATGCATCGGATTCAAGGTACTCGAACACCAGGAGAGTCTCCATGGGTCAATTGCAGCCCTTGCAGACAAGTGATGTGGGAGACTACAGTTCTTAATCGCGACGAAATTTCCGGGTTATATTCTCACTAGCAAGAAACGAGAGTTACAGTAAATTTGCTTTCATGCATCGACTTCAAGGTACTCGACCACCAGGAGAGTCTCCATGGGGCAGCTGCAACCCTCACAGATGAGTGATCTTGGAGACTACAGGTCTCAGTCGCGACGAAATTTCTAGGTTATATTCTCACTAGGAGGCCTCGAGAGATACAGTAAACTTGGTTTCATGCATCGGATTCAAGGTACTCGACCACCAGGACAGTCTCCATGGGTCAGCTGCAGCCCTTACAGATAAGTGAACTTGGAGACTACAGTTCTCAATCGCAACGTATTTCTGGGTCATTTTCTCACTAGGAAGGCTCGAGAGGTACAGTCAACTTGCTTTCATGCGTCGGATACAAGATACTGGACCACCAGGGGAGCCTCCATGGGTCAACTGCAGCCCTAGCAGATAAGTGATCTTGTGACTACAGTTCTCAATCGCGACGAAATTTCTCGTTTGTATTCTCAGTAGGAAGCCTCGAGAGTTACAGTAAACTTGCTTTCATGCATCGGATTCAAATTACTCGACCACCAGGAGAGTATAAATGGGTCAACTGCAGCCCTTGCAGATAAGTGATCTTGGAGACTACAGTTCTGCTTAGCACCGAAATTTCTGGGTTATATTCTCACTAGGAAGCCTCGAGAGTTACAGTAAACTTGCTTTCATGCATCGGATCCAAGGTATTTGAACACTAGGAGAGTCTCCATGGGTTCAAATGCAGCCCCTGCACATAAGTCATCTTGGAGACTACAGTTCTAGATCGCGACGAAATTTCTGGGTTATATTCTCACTAGGAAGCCTCGAGAGTCACAGTAATATTGCTTTCATGCATCGGATTCAAAGTACTCGACCACCAGGAGAGTCTCCATGGGTCAATTGCAGCCCTTGCTGATAAGTGATCTTGGAGATTACAGGTCTCAATCGCGACGAAATTTCCGGGCTATATTCTCGCTAGGAAGCCTCGAGAGTTACAGTAAACATGCTTTCATGCATCGGATTCAAAGTACACGACCACCAGGAGAGTCTCCATGGGTCAATTGCAGGACTTGCTGATAAGTAATCTTGGAGACTTCAGTTCTCAATCGCGACGTAATTTCTGGGTTATATTCTCACTAGGAAGCCTCGAGAGGTACAGTAAACTAGCTTCCATGCGTCGGATACAAGATACTGCCCACCAGGAGAGCCTCTATGGGTTAACTGCAGCCCTTGCAGATAAGTGATCTTGAGACCACAGTTTTCAATCGCGACGAAATTTTTCGTTTGTATTCTCACTAGGAAGCCTCGAGAGTTACAGCAGACGTGCTTTCAAGCATCGGATTCAAGGTACTCGACCACCAGGAGAGTCTCCATGGGTCAACTGCAGCCCTTGCAGATAAGTGATATTGGAGACAACAGTTCTCAATCGCGACGAAGTTTCTGGGTTATATTCTCACTAGGAGGCAACGAGAGTTACAGCAAACTTGCTTTCAAGCATCGGATTCAAGGTACTCGACCACCAGGAAAGTCTCCAAGGGTCAACTGCAGCCCTTGCAGATAAGTGATCTTGGGGACTACAGTTCTCAATCGCGACGAAATTTCTGGGTTATATTCTCACTAGGACGGCTCGAGACCTACAGTAAACTTGGTTTCATGCATCGGATTCATGATACTGGACCACCAGGAGCGTCTCCATCGGTTAACTGCAGCCCTTGCCGATAAGTGATCTTGGAGACTACAGTTCGCAATCGCACGAAATTTCTTTGTTATATTCTCGCTAGGAAGCCTCGAGAGTTACAGTAAACTTTCCTTCATGCATCGGATTCAAGGTACTTGACCACTAGGAGAGTCTCCATGGGACAACTGCAGTCCTTCTTGATATGTGATCTTGGAGACCACAGTTCTCAATCGCGACAACATTTCTGGGTTATATTCTCACTAGGAAGCCTCGAGAGTTACAGTAAACATGCTTTCATGCACCGAATTCAAGATACTGGACCACCAGGAGAGTCTCCATGGATCAAGTGCAGCCGTTGCAGATAACCGATCTTGCAGACTACAGTTCTCAATCGCGACGAAATTTCTGGGTTATATTCTCACAAGGAAGCCTCGAGAGGTACAGTAATATTGCTTTCATGCGTCGGATACAAGATACTGGACCACCAGGAGAGCCTCCATGGGTCAAGTGCAGCCCTTGCAGATATGTGATTTTGAGACCACAGTTCTCAATCGCGTCGAAATTTTTCGTTTGTATTCTCACTAGCAAGCAACGAGAGTTACTGTAAACTTGCTTTCATGCATCGGATTTAAGTTACTCGACCACCAGGAGAGTTTTCATGGGTCAACTGGCGCCCTTGCAGATAAGTGATCGTGGAGACAACGGTTCTGCATCGTAACGAAATTTCTGGGTTATATTCTCGATAGTAAGCCTCGAGAGTTACAGTAAACATTCTTTAGTTATATTCTCACTAGGAAGCCCCGAGGGTTACAGTAAACTTGCTTTCATGCATCGGATTCAAGGTACTCGACCACCAGGTGAGTCTCCATGGGTCAACTGCAGCCCTCGCACATAAGTGATCTTGGAGACTACAGTTCTCAATCGCGATGAAGTATCTGGGTTATATTACCACTAGGAAGCCTCGAGAGTTACAGTAAACTTCCTTTCATTCAGCTGATTAAAGATACTGGACCACCAACAGATTCCCGATGGGTCAACTGCAGCCCTTGAAGATAAGTGTTTTTGGAGAGTACAGTTCTCAATTGCGACGAAATTTCTGGGTTATATTCTCACTAGGAAGCCTCGGGAGTTACAGTAAACTTGCTTTCATGCATCGGATTCAAGGTACTCGACCATCAGGAGAGTCTACAGGGGACAACTGCAGCCCTTGCAGATAAGTGATCTTGGAGACTACAGTTCTCAATCGCGACGAAATTTCTGGGTTATATTCTCACTAGGAAGCCTAGAGATTTACAGTAAACTTGCTTTTATGCATCGGATTCAAGATACTGGACCACCAGGGGAGTCTCCTTGGGTCAACTGCAGCCCTAGCAGAAAAGTGATCTTGAGACTACAGTTCTCAATCGCGACGAAATTTCTGGGTTATATTCTCACTAGGAAGCCTCGAGAGTTAATGAAACTTGCCTTCATGCATCTGATTCAAGGTACTCGTCAACCAGGAGAATCTCCATGGGTCAACTGCAGCCCTTGCAGATAAGTGACCTTGGAGACTTCAGTTTTCAATCGCGACGAAATTTCTGGGTTATATTCTCACTAGGATGCCTCGAGAGGTACAGTAATCTTGCTTTCATGCGTCGGATACAAGATACTGGACCACCAGGAGAGCCTCCATGGGTCAACTGCAGCCCTTGCAGATAAGTGATTTTGAGACTGCAGTTCTCAATCGCGTAGAAATTTCTCGTTTGTATTCTCACTAGGAAGCAACGAGAGTTACTGTAAACTTGCTTTCATGCATCGGATTCAAGGTACTCGACCACCAGGTGAGTCTCCATGGGTCAACTGCAGCCCTCGCACACAAGTGATCTTGGAGACTACCGGTCTCAATCGCGATGAAATATCTGGGTTATATTCCCACTAGGAAACGTCGAGAGTTGCAGTAAACTTCCTTTCATTCAGCTGATTAAAGATACTGGACCACCAGGAGAGTTCCCATGGGTCAACTGAAGCCCTTGAAGATAAGAGATCTTGGAGAGTACAGTTCTCAATTGCGACGAAATTTCTGGGTTATATTCACACTAAGAAACCTCGAGGGTTAGAGAAAACTTGCTCTCATGCATCGGATTCAAGGTACTCGACCATCAGGAGAGTCTCCAGGGGACAACTGAAGCCCTTGCAGATAAGTGATCTTGGAGACTACAGTTCTCAATCGCGACGAAATTTCTGGGTTATATTCTCACTAGGAAGCCTCGAGAGTTACAGTAAACTTGCTTTCATGCATCGGATTTAAGATACTTGACGACCAGGAGAGTCTCCATGGGTCAACTGCGGCCCTAGCAGAAAAGTGACCTTGAGACTACAGTTCTCAATCGCGACGAAATTTCAGGGTTGTATTCTCACTTGGAACCCTCGAGAGTTACAGTATACGTGCTTTCATGCATCGTATTCAAGGTACTCGACCACCAGGAGAGACCCCATGGGTCAACTGCAGCCATTGCAGATAAGTGATCTTGGAGACTACAGTTCTGCATCGTACGAAATTTCTTTGTTATATTCTCGCTAGGAAGCCTCGAGAGTTACAGTAAACTTTCTTTCATGCATCGGATTCAAGGTACTTGACCACTAGGAGAGTCTCCATGGGACAACTGCAGCCCTCGTTGATATGTGATCTTGGAGACCACAGTTCTCAATCGCGACAACATTTCTGGGTTATATTCTCACTAGGAAGCCTCGAGAGTTACAGTAAACATGCTTTCATGCACCGAATTCAAGATACTGAACCACCAGGAGAGTCTCCATGGATCAACTGCAGCCGTTGCAGATAAGTGATCTTGGAGACTACAGTTCTCAATCGCGACGAAATTTCTGGGTTATATTCTCACTAGGAAGCCTCGAGAGTTAATGTAAATTTGCCTTCATGCATCGGAATTAAGGTATTCGTCAACTAGGAGAGTCTCCATGGGTCAACTGCAGCCCTTGCGGATAAATGATCTTGGAGACTCCAGTTTTCAATCGCGACGAAATTTCTGGGTTATATTCTCACAAGGAAGCCTCGAGAGGTACAGTAATATTGCTTTCATGCGTCGGATACAAGATACTGGACCACCAGGAGAGCCTCCACTGGTCAACTGCAGTCCTTGCAGATAAGTGATCTTGAGACCACAGTTCTCAATCGCGTCGAAATTTCTCGTTTGTATTCTCACTACGAAGCCTCGAGAGTTACAGTAAACGTACTTTCAAGCATCGGATTCAAGGTACTCGACCACCAGTAGAGACTCCATGGGTCAACTCCAGCCCTTGCACATATGGCATCTTGGAGACTACAGTTCTAGATTGCGCCGAAATTTCTGGGTTATATTCTCACTAGGGAGCCTCGGGAGTTACAATATACTTGCTTTCATGCATCGGATTCAAGTTACTCGACCACCAGGAGAGTCTCCACGGGTCAACCGCAGCCCTTGCAGATAAATGATCTTTTAGACTTCAGTTCTCAATCGCGACAACATTTCTGGGATATATTCTCACTAGGAAGCCTCGAGAGTTACAGTAAATATGCTTTCATGCACCGAATTCAAGATACTGGACCACCAGGAGAGTCTCCATGGATCAACTGCAGCCCTTGCAGATAAGTGATCTTGGAGACTACAGTTCTCAATCGCGATGAAGTTTCTGGAATATATTCTCACTAGGAAACCTCGAGAGTTACAGTAAACTTGCTTTCATGCATCGGATTCAAGTTACTCGACCACCAGGAGAGTCTAAATGGGTCAAATGCAGCCCTTGCAGATAAGTGATCTTGGAGACTACACTTCTGCTTCGCACCGAAATTTCTGGGTTATATTCTCACTAGGAAGCCTCGAGAGTTACAGTAAACTTGCTTTCATGCATTGGATTCAAGGTATTTGATTACTAGGAGAGTCTCCATGGGTTCAACTGCAGCCCCTGCACGTAAGTCATCTTGGAGACTAAAGTTCTAGATCGTGACGAAATTTCTGGGTTATATTCTCACTAGGAAGCCTCGAGAGTTACAGTAATCTTGCTTTCGTGCATCGGATTCAAGGTATTCGACCATCAGGAGAGTTTCCATGTGTCAATTGCAGCCCTTGCTGATAAGTGTCTTGGAGACTACAGGTCTCAATCGCGACGAAATTTCTGGGCTATATTCTCACTAGAACGCCTCGAGAGTTACAGTAAACTTGCTTCCATGCGTCGTTTTCATGGTACTCGACCACCAGGAGAGCCTCCATGGGTCAACTGCAGCCCTTGCTATTAAGTGATCTTGGAGACTACAGTTCTCAATCGCGACGAGCTTTCTGGGTTATGTTCTCACTAGGAAGCCTCCACAGTTACAGTAAACTTGCTTTCATGCATCGGATTCAAGGTACTCGACCACCAGTAGAGACTCCATGGGTCAACTGCAGCCCTTGCACATATGGCATCTTGGAGACTACAGTTCTAGATTGCGACGAAATTTGTGGGTTATATTCTCACTAGGTAGCCTCGAGAGTTACAGTAACCTTGCACTCATGCATCGGATTCAAGGTACTCGACCACCAGGAGAGTCTCCATGGGTAAACTGCAGCCCTTGCAGATAAGTGATCTTTGAGACTACAGTTCTCAATCGCCACGAAATTTCCGGATTATATTCTCACTAGGAACCCTCGAGAGTTACAGTTAACTTGCTTTGATGCATCGGATTCAAGGTACTCGAACACCAGGAGAGTCTCCATGGGTCAACTGCAGCCCTTTAAGGTAATTGATCTTGCAGGCTACAGTTCTCAATCGCGTCGAAATTTCTGGGTTGTATTCTCACTAGGAAGCCTCGAGAGGTACAGTAATCTTGCTTTCATGCGTCGGATACAAGATACTTGACCACCAGGAGAGCCTCCATGGGTCACCTGCAGCCGTTGCAGGTAAGTGATCTTGAGACTACAGTTCTCAATTACGTCCAAATTTGAGGTTTGTATTCTCACTGGGAAGCCTCGAGAGTTACAATAAACGTGCTTTCATTCATCGGATTCAAGGTACTTGACCACCAGGAGAGTTTCCATGTGTTCAACTGCAGCCCCTGCACATAAGTCATCTTGGAGACTACATTTCTAGTACGCGACGAAATCTCTGGGATATATTCTCACTAGGAAGCCTCGAGAGTTACAGTAATCTTGCTTTAATGCATCTGATTCAAAGTACGCGACCATCAGGAGAGTCTCCACGGGTCAATTCCAGCCCTTGCTGAAAAGTGACTTTGGAAACTACAGGTCTCAATCGCGACGAAATTTCTGGGCTATGTTCTCACTAGGAAGCCTCGAGAGTTACAGTAAACTTGCTTTCATGCGTCGGATTCATGGTACTCGACCACCAGGAGAGTCTCCATGGGTCAACTGCAGCCCTTGCAGATAAGTGATCTTGGAGACTACAGTTCTCAATCGCGACCAAATTCCTGGATTATATTCTCACTAGGAAGCCTCGAGAGTTACTGTAATCTTGCTTTCATGCATGGGATTCAAGGTACTCGACCATCAGGAGAGTCTCCATGGGTCAATTCCAGCCCTTGCTGAAAAGTGATTTTGGAGACTACAGGTCTCAATCGCGACGAAATTTCTGGGCTATGTTCTCACTAGGAAGCCCCAAGAGTTACAGTAAACTTGCTTTCTTGCGTCGGATTCATGGTACTCGACCACCAGGAGAGTCTCCATCGGTTAACTGCAGCCCTTGCAGATAAGTGATCTTGGGGACTACAATTCTCAATCGCAACGAAATTTCTGGATTATATTCTCACTTAGGAAGCCTCGAGACTTACAGTAAACTTGCTTTCATGCATCTTAATCAAGGTACTCGACCACCAGGAGAGTCTCCATGGGGCAACCACAGCCCTTGCAGATGAGTCATCTTGGAAACTACAGTTCTCACTGCGACGATATTTCTAGGTTATATTCTCACTAGGAAGCCTAGAGAGTTGCAGTAAACTTGCTTTGATGCATCGGATTCTAGGTGGTCGACCACCAGGAAATTAGTCATGGGTCAACTGCGGCCCTTGCAGATAAGTGATCTTAGAGACTACAGTACTCAATCGCGACGAATTTTACCGGGTTATATTCTCACTAGGAAGCATCGAGAGTTGCAGTAAAATTGCCTTCATGCATCGGATTCAAGGTACTCGAACACCAGAAGAGTCTACATGGGTCAACTGCAGCCCTTGCAGACAAGTGTTCTTGAAGGCTACAGTTCTCAATCGCGACGAAATTTCTGGGTTATTTTCTCACTAGGAAGCAACGAGAGTTACAGTAAACTTGCTTTCATGCATCGATTTCAAGGTACTCGACCATCAGGAGAGTCTCAATGGGTCAACTGCCGCCCTTGCAGATAAGTGATCTTGGAGACTACAGTTCTCAATCGCGACGACATTTCTATGTTATATTCTCACTAGGAAGCCTCGAGAGTTGCGGTAAACTTGCTTTCATGCATCGGATTCAAGGTACACCAACACCAGGGGAGTCTCCATGGGTCAACTGCCGCCCTTGCAGATGAGTGATCTTGGAGACTACAGTTCTCAATCGCGACGAAATTTCTGGGATATATTCTCACTAGGAAGCCTCGAGAGTTACAGTAAACTTGCTATCATGCATCAGATTCAAGGTACTCGACCACCAGGAGAGACTCCGTGGGTCAACTGCAGCCCTTGCAGATAAGTGATCTTGGAGACTACAGTTCTCAATCGCGACGAAATTTCTGGGCTATGTTCTCACTAGGAAGCCTCGAGAATTACAGTAAACTTGCTTTAATGCATCGGATTCAAAGTACTCGATCATCAGGAGAGTCTCCATGGGTCAACTGCAGCCCCTGCACATAAGTCATCTTGGAGACTACAGTTCTAGTACGGGACGAAATTTCTGGATTATATTCTCACTAGGAAGCCTCGAGAGTTACAGTAATCTTGCTTTCATGCATCGGATTCAAGGGACTCGACCATCAGGAGAGTCTCCATGGGTCAATTCCAGCCCTTGCTGAAAAGTAATTTTGGAGACTACAGGTCTCAATCGCGACGAAATTTCTGGGCTATGTTCTCACTACGAAGCCTCGAGAGTTACAGTAAACTTGCTTTCATGAGTCGTATTCATGGTACTCGACCACCAGGAGAGTCTCCATTGGTTAACTGCAGCCCTTGCAGATAAGTGATCTTGGGGACTACAATTCTCAATCGCGACGAAATTTTTGGATTATATTCTCACTAGGAAGCCTCGAGACTTACAGTAAACTTGCTTTCATGCATCTTAATCAAGGTACTCGACCACCAGGAGAGTCTCCATGGGTCAACTGCAGCCCTTGCAGATAAGTGATCTTGGAGACTACAGTTCTCAATCGCGACGAAATTTCTGGGTTATATTCTCACTAGGAAGCCTCGAGAGTTACAGTAAACATGCTTTCATGCATCGGATTAAAGGTACTCGACCACCAGGAGAGTCTCCATGGATCAACTGCAGCCCTTGCAGAGAAGTGATCTTGGAGACCACAGAACTCAGCCGCGATGAACTTTCTGGGTTATATTCTCACTAGTAAGCCTCCAGATTTGCAGTAAACTTGCTTTCATGCATCGGATCCAAGGTACTCGAACACCAGGAGAGTCTCCAAGGTTCACCTGCAGCCCTTGCAGATAAGTGATCTTGGGGACTACAATTCTCAATCGCGATGAAATTTTTGGATTATATTCTCACTAGGAAGCCTCGAGACTTACAGTAAACTTGCTTTCATGCATCTTAATCAAGGTACTCGACCACCAGGAGAGTCTCCATGGGTCAACTGCAGCCCTTGCAGATAAGTGATCTTGGAGACTACAGTTCTCAATCGCGACGAAATTTCTGGGTTATATTCTCACTAGGAAGCCTCGAGAGTTACAGTAAACATGCTTTCATGCATCGGATTAAAGGTACTCGACCACCAGGAGAGTCTCCATGGATCAACTGCAGCCCTTGCAGAGAAGTGATCTTGGAGACTACAGAACTCAGCCGCGATGAACTTTCTGGGTTATATTCTCACTAGGAAGACTCCAGATTTGCAGTAAACTTGCTTTCATGCATCGGATCCAAGGTACTCGAACACCAGGAGAGTCTCCACGGTTCACCTGCAGCCCTTGCAGATAAGTGATCTTGGAGACTACAGTTTTCAAACTCGACGACATTTCTGGGTTATATTCTCACTAGGAAGCCTCGAGAGTTACAGTAATCTTCCTTTCATGCATCGGATTCAAGGTACTCGACTATCTGGATAGTTTCCATGGGTCAATTGCAGCCCTTGCTGATAAGTGTTTTGGAGACTACAGGTCTCAATCGCGACGAAATTTCTGGCCTATATTCTCACTAGGAAGCCTCGAGAGTTACAGTAAACTTGCTTCCATGCGTCGTTTTCATGGTACTCGACCACCAGGTGTGCCTAAATGGGTCAACTGCAGCCCTTGCAGATAAGTGATCTTGGAGACTTCAGTTCTCAATCGCGACGAAATTTCTGGGTTATATTCTCACTAGGATGCCTCGAGAGCTACAGTAAACTTGGTTGCATGCATCGGATTCAAGATACTGGACCACCAGGGTTGTCTCCATCGGTTAACTGCAGCCCTTGTAGATAAGTGATTTTGGGGACTACAATTCTCAACCGCGACGAATTTCTGTATTGTATTCTCACTAGGAAGCCTCGAGAGTTACCGTAAACTTGCTTTCATGCATCGGATTCAAGGTACTCGACCACCAGGAGAGTCTCCATGGGGCAACCGCAGCCCTTGTAGATAAGTGATCTTGGAGACAGCAGTTCTCAGTCGCGACGAAATTTCTGGGATATATTCTCACTAGGAAGCGTCGAGAGTTGCAGTCAACTTGCTTTCATGCATCGGATTCAAGGTACTCGAACACCAGAAGAGTCTACATGGGTCAACTGCAGCCCTTGCAGACAAGTGTTCTCGGAGGCTACAGTTCTCAATCGCGACGAAATTTCTGGGTTATTTTCTCACTAGGAGGCAACGAGAGTTACAGTAAACTTGCTTTCATGCATCGGATTCAAGGTACTCGACTATCAGGAGAGTCTCTATGGGTCAACTGCCACCCTTGCAGATAAGTGATCTTGGAGACTGCAGTTCTCAATCGCTACGAAATTTCTGGGTTATATTCTCACTAGGGAGCCTCGAGAGTTACAGTAAACTTGCTATCATGCATCGGATTCAAGGTACTCGCCAACCAGGAGAGACTCCGTGGGTCAACTGCAGCCCTTGCAGATAAGTGGTCTTGGAGATAACAGTTCTCAATCGCGACGAAATTTCTGGGCTATGTTCTCACTAGGAAGCCTCGAGAATTACAGTAAAATTGCTTTAATGCATCGGATTCAAGGTACTCGATCACCAGGAGAGTCTCCATGGGTCAACTGCAGCCCCTGCACATAAGTCATCTTGGAGACTACAGTTCTAGTACGCCACGAAATTTCTAGATTATATTCTCACTAGGAAGCCTCGAGAGTTACAGTAATCTTGCTTTCATGCATCGGATTCAAGGTACTCGACCATCAGGAGAGTCTCCATAGGTCAATTCCAGCCCTTGCTGAAAAGTGATTTTGGAGACTACAGGTCTCAATCGCGACGAAATTTCTGGGCTATGTTCTCACTAGGAAGCCTCGAGAGTTACAGTAAACTTGCTTTCTTGCGTCGGATTCATGGTACCCGACCACCAGGAGCGTCTCCATCGGTTAACTGCAGCCCTTGCTGATAAGTGATCTTGGGTACTACGATTCTCAATCATGACGAAATTTCTGGATTATATTCTCACTAGGAAGCCTCGAGACTTACAGTAAACTCGCTTACATGCATCTTAAGCAAGGTACTAGACCTCCAGGAGAGTCTGCATGCGTCAACTGCAGCCCTTGCAGATAAGTGATCTAGGAGACTACAGTTCCCAATCGCGACAAAATTTCTGGGTTATTTTCTCACAAGGAAGCCTCGAGAGTTACAGTAAACTTGCTTTCATGCATCGGTTTTAAGATACTGGACCACCAGGAGAAACTACATGGTTCAACTGCAGTCCTTGCAGATAAGTGATCTTGGAGACTCCAGTTCTCAATCGCGACGAAGTTTCTGGGTTATATTCTCACTAGGAAGTCTCGAGAGTTACAGTAACTTTGCCTTCATGCATCGGATTCAAGTTACTCGACCACCAGGAGAGTCTAAATGGGTCAACTGCAGCCCTTGCAGATATGTGATCTTGGAGACTACAGTTCTCAATCGCGACGAAGTTTCTGGGTTATATTCTCACTAGGAAGCCTCGAGAGTTACAGTAACTTTGCCCTCATGCATCGGATTCAAGGCACTCGACAAACGGAGAGTCTCCAAGTGTCAATTGCAGCCCTTGCGAATAAGTGATCTTGGAGACTACAGGGCTCAATCGCGACGAAATTTCTGGGTTACATTCTCACTAGGAAGCATCGAGAGTTACAGTAATCTTGCTTTCATGCATCGGATTCAAGATGTTCTACCACCCGGTTAGTCCATGTGTCAACTGCAGCCCTTGTAGATAAGTGATCTTAGAGACTACAGTTCTCAATCGCGACGAAATTTCTGGGTTATATTCTCACTAGGAACCCCTCAGAGTTACAGTAAACTTGCTCTCTTGTTTTGGATCCATGAAACGTGACCACCAGGAGAGTCTCCATGGGTCAACTGCAGCCCGTGCAGATAAGTGATCTTGGAGACTACAGTTCTCAATCACGACGAAATTTCTGGGCTATATTCTCATTACGAAGCCTCGAGAGTTACAGTGAACTTGCTTTCATGCATCGGATTCATGGTACTCGACCACCAGGAGATTCTCCATGGGTCAACTGTGGCCCTTGCAGATAAGTGATCTTGGAGACTACAGTTCTCGATCGCGACGAAGTTTCTGGGTTATATTCTCACTAGGGAGCCTCGAGAGTTGCAGTAAACATGCTTTCATGCATCGAATTCAGGGTACTCGACCACCAGGACAATCTCCATGGGTCAACTGCAGCCCTTGCAGATAAGTGATCTTTGAGACTACATTTAACCAATCGAGACGAAATTTCTGGGATATATTCCTACTAGGAAGCCTCGAGAGTTACAGTTAACTTGCTTTCATGCATCGGATTCGAGGTACTCGGCCACCAGCAAACTCTCCATGGGCCAACAGCAGCCCTTGCAGATAAGTGATTTTGGAGTCTACAGTTCTCAATCGCGACGAAATTTCTGGGTTATATTCAAACTAGGAAGCCTTGAGGGTTACAGTAAACTTCCTTTCACTCAGCTGACTCAAGGTACTGGAACACCAGGGGAGTCTCCGTGGGTCAACTGCAGCCCTTGCAGATAAGTGATCTTGGAGACTACAGTGCTCAATCGCGACGAAAATTCTGGGTTATAATCTCACTAGGAAGCCTCGAGTGATACAGTAAACATGCTTTCATGCATCGGATTCAAGGTACTCGACCACCAGGAGGGTCTCCAAGGGTGAACTGCAGCCCTTGCAGTAAAGTGATCTTGGAGACTACAGTTCTCAATCGCGATGAAATGTCTGGGTTATATTCCCACAAGGAACCTCGAGAGTTACAGTAAACTTCCTTTCATTCAGCTGATTCCAGATACTGGAACACCAGGAGAGTCTCCATGGGTCAACTGCGGCCCTTGCAGATAAGTGATCTTGGAGACCACAGTTCTCATCGCGACGAAATTTCTGGGTTATATACTCATTAGGGAGCCTCGAGAGTTACAGTAAACTTGCTTTGTGCATCGGATTCAAGGCACTCGACCACCAGGAGATTCTCCAGGAGTCAACTGCAGCCCTTGCAGATAAGTGATCTTGTAGACTACAGTTCTCAGTCGCGACGAAATTTCTGGGCTATATTCTCCGTAGGAAGCCTCGAGAGTTACAGTAAACTCGCTCTCATGCATCGGATTCAAAGTACTCGACCACCAGGAGAGTCTCCATGGGTCAACTGCAGCCCTTGCAGATAAGTGATCTTGAGACTAAAGTTCTCAATCGCGACTAAAATTTCTCGTTCGTATTCTCACTAGGAAGCCTCGAGAGTTTCAGTAAACTTGCTTTCAAGCATCTGATTCAAGCTACTCGGCCACCAGGAGATTCTCCATGGGTCAACTGCAGCCCTTGCGGATAAGTGATCTTGGACACTACAGTTCTCAATCGAGACGAAATTTCTGGGTTATATTCCCACTAGGAAGCCTCGAGAGTTACAGTAAACTTATTTTCACTCATCTGATTCAAGATACTGGAACACCTGGAGAGTCTCCATGGGTTAACTGCAGCCCTTGCAGATGAGTGATCTTAGAGACTACAGTTCTCAGTCGCGACGAAATTTCTGGGTTATATTCTCACTAGGAAGCCTCGAGAGTTACAGTCAACTTGCTTTCATGCATCGGATTCAAGGTACTCGAACACCAGGAGATTCTCCATGGGTCAACTGCAGCCCATGCAGATAAGTGATCTCGGAGACTACAGTTCTCAATCGCGACGAAATTTCTGGGCAATATTCTCACTAGGAAGCCTCGAGAATTACAGTAAACTTGCTGTCATGCACCGGATTCAAGGTACTCGACAACCAGGAGAGTCTCCATGGGTCAACTGCAGCCCTTGCAGGTAAGTGATCTTGGAGACTACAGTTCTTAATCGCGACGAAATTTCTGGGTTATATTCTCACTGGGAAGCCTCGAGAGTTACAGTAAACTTGCTTTCATGTTTCGGATCCTTGAAATGTGATCACCAGGAGAGTCTCCACTGGTCAACTGCAGTCCTTGCAGATCAGTGATCTTGGAGACTACAGTTCTCAATCGCGACGAAATTTCTGGGTTATATTCTCACTAGGAACCCCTCAGAGTTACAGTAAACTTGCTCTCTTGTTTTGGATCCATGAAACGTGACCACCAGGAGAGTCTCCATGGGTCAACTGCAGCCCGTGCAGATAAGTGATCTTGGAGACTACAGTTCTCAATCACGACGAAATTTCTGGGCTATATTCTCATTACGAAGCCTCGAGAGTTACAGTGAACTTGCTTTCATGCATCGGATTCATGGTACTCGACCACCAGGAGATTCTCCATGGGTCAACTGTGGCCCTTGCAGATAAGTGATCTTGGAGACTACAGTTCTCGATCGCGACGAAGTTTCTGGGTTATATTCTCACTAGGGAGCCTCGAGAGTTGCAGTAAACATGCTTTCATGCATCGAATTCAGGGTACTCGACCACCAGGACAATCTCCATGGGTCAACTGCAGCCCTTGCAGATAAGTGATCTTTGAGACTACATTTAACCAATCGAGACGAAATTTCTGGGATATATTCCTACTAGGAAGCCTCGAGAGTTACAGTTAACTTGCTTTCATGCATCGGATTCGAGGTACTCGGCCACCAGCAAACTCTCCATGGGCCAACAGCAGCCCTTGCAGATAAGTGATTTTGGAGTCTACAGTTCTCAATCGCGACGAAATTTCTGGGTTATATTCAAACTAGGAAGCCTTGAGGGTTACAGTAAACTTCCTTTCACTCAGCTGACTCAAGGTACTGGAACACCAGGGGAGTCTCCGTGGGTCAACTGCAGCCCTTGCAGATAAGTGATCTTGGAGACTACAGTGCTCAATCGCGACGAAAATTCTGGGTTATAATCTCACTAGGAAGCCTCGAGTGATACAGTAAACATGCTTTCATGCATCGGATTCAAGGTACTCGACCACCAGGAGGGTCTCCAAGGGTGAACTGCAGCCCTTGCAGTAAAGTGATCTTGGAGACTACAGTTCTCAATCGCGATGAAATGTCTGGGTTATATTCCCACAAGGAACCTCGAGAGTTACAGTAAACTTCCTTTCATTCTGCTGATTCCAGATACTGGAACACCAGGAGAGTCTCCATGGGTCAACTGCGGCCCTTGCAGATAAGTGATCTTGGAGACCACAGTTCTCATCGCGACGAAATTTCTGGGTTATATACTCATTAGGGAGCCTCGAGAGTTACAGTAAACTTGCTTTGTGCATCGGATTCAAGGCACTCGACCACCAGGAGATTCTCCAGGAGTCAACTGCAGCCCTTGCAGATAAGTGATCTTGTAGACTACAGTTCTCAGTCGCGACGAAATTTCTGGGCTATATTCTCCGTAGGAAGCCTCGAGAGTTACAGTAAACTCGCTCTCATGCATCGGATTCAAAGTACTCGACCACCAGGAGAGTCTCCATGGGTCAACTGCAGCCCTTGCAGATAAGTGATCTTGAGACTAAAGTTCTCAATCGCGACTAAAATTTCTCGTTCGTATTCTCACTAGGAAGCCTCGAGAGTTTCAGTAAACTTGCTTTCAAGCATCTGATTCAAGCTACTCGGCCACCAGGAGATTCTCCATGGGTCAACTGCAGCCCTTGCGGATAAGTGATCTTGGACACTACAGTTCTCAATCGAGACGAAATTTCTGGGTTATATTCCCACTAGGAAGCCTCGAGAGTTACAGTAAACTTATTTTCACTCATCTGATTCAAGATACTGGAACACCTGGAGAGTCTCCATGGGTTAACTGCAGCCCTTGCAGATGAGTGATCTTAGAGACTACAGTTCTCAGTCGCGACGAAATTTCTGGGTTACATTCTCACTAGGAAGCCTCGAGAGTTACAGTCAACTTGCTTTCATGCATCGGATTCAAGGTACTCGAACACCAGGAGATTCTCCATGGGTCAACTGCAGCCCATGCAGATAAGTGATCTCGGAGACTACAGTTCTCAATCGCGACGAAATTTCTGGGCAATATTCTCACTAGGAAGCCTCGAGAATTACAGTAAACTTGCTGTCATGCACCGGATTCAAGGTACTCGACAACCAGGAGAGTCTCCATGGGTCAACTGCAGCCCTTGCAAGTAAGTGATCTTGGAGACTACAGTTCTTAATCGCGACGAAATTTCTGGGTTATATTCTCACTGGGAAGCCTCGAGAGTTACAGTAAACTTGCTTTCATGTTTCGGATCCTTGAAATGTGATCACCAGGAGAGTCTCCACTGGTCAACTGCAGTCCTTGCAGATCAGTGATCTTGGAGACTACAGTTCTCAATCGCGACGAAATTTCTGGGTTATATTCTCACTAGGAAACCTCGAGAGGTACAGCAAACTTGCTGTCATGCATCGGAATCAAGGTATTCGACCTTCAGGAGGGTCTCAATGGGTCAACTGCAGCCTTTGCACATAAATGATCTTGGAGACTACAGTTCTCAATCGCGACGAAATTTCTGGGATATATTCTCACTAGGAAGCCTCGAGAATTACAGTAAACTCGCTTTCATGCATCGGATTCAAGATACTGGAACACCAGGAGAGTCTCCGTGGGTCAACTGCAGCCCTTGCAGATTAGTGATCTTGGAGACTACAGATCTCTATCGCGACGAAGTTTCTAGGTTATATTCTCACTAGGAAGCCTCCAGAGTTACAGTAAACTTGCTTTCATGCATCGGATACAAGGTACTCGACCACCCAGAGAGTCTAAAGGGGTCAACTGCAGCAATTGCAGATAAGTGATCTTGGAGACTACAGTTCACAATCGCGATGAAATTTCTGGGTTATATTCCTACTAGGAAGCCTCGAGAGTTTCAGTAAACTTGCTTACATGCATCGGATTCAAGGTACTCGACCACCAGGAGAGACTCCGTGGGTCAACTGCAGTCCTTGCAGATAAGTGATCATGGAGACTACAGTTCTCAATCGCGACGAAATTTCTGGATTATATTCTCACTAGGAAACCTCGAGAGGTACAGCAAACTTGCTGTCATGCTTCGGATTCAAGGTATTCGACCAGCAGGAGGGTCGCAATGGGTCAACTGCAGCCTTTGCACATAAATGATCTTGGAGACTACAGTTCTCAATCGCGACGAAATTTCTGGGGTATATTCTCACTAGGAAGCCTCGAGAATTACACTAAACTCGCTTTCATGCATCGGATACAAGATACTGGAACACCAGGAGAGTCTCCATGGGTCAACAGCAGCCCTTGCAGATTAGTGATCTTGGAGGCTACAGATCTCTATCGCGACGAAGTTTCTAGGTTATATTCTCACTGGGAAGCCTCGAGAGTTACAGTAAACTTGCTTTCATGTTTCGGATCCATGAAATGTGACCACCAGCAGAGTATCCATGGGTCAACTGCAGCCCTTGCAGATAAGTGATCTTGGCGACTACAGTTCTCAATCGCGACGAAATTTCTCGGTAATATTTTCACTAGGAAGCCTTGAGAGTTACAGTCAACCTGCTTTCATGCATCGGATTCAAGGTACTCGATCACCAGGAGATTCTCCATGGGTCAATTGCAGCCCTTGCTTATGATTGATCTTGGAGACTACAGTTCTCAATGGCGATGAAATTTCTGGGTTATATTCAAACGAGGAAGCCTCGAGAGTTACAGTCAACCTGCTTTCATGCATCGGATTCAAGGTACTCGATCACCAGGAGGGTCTCCTTGGGTCAACTACAGCCCTTGCAGATAAGTGATCTTGGAGACTACAGTTCTCAATCGCGACGACATTTCTGGGCTATATTCTCACTAGTAAGCCTCGAGAATTACAGTAAACTTGCTGTCATGCATCGGAATCATGTTACTCGACAACCAGGAGAGTCTCCATGGGTCAACTGCAGCCCTTGCAGATAAGTGATCTTGGAGACTACAATCCTCAATCGCGACGAAGTTTCTGGGTTATATTCTCACTGGGAAGCCTCGAGAGTTACAGTAAACTTGCTTTCATGTTTCGGATCCATGAAATGTGACCACCAGCAGAGTATCCATGGGTCAACTGCAGCCCTTGCAGATAAGTGATCTTGGCGACTACAGTTCTCAATCGCGACGAAATTTCTAGGTAATATTCTCACTAGGAAGCCTCGACAGTTTCAGTACACTAGCATTCATGCATCTGATTCAAGGTACTCGACCACCTGGAGGGTCACCAAGGGTGAACTGCAGCCCTTGGAGTAAAGTGATCTTGGAGACTACAGTTCTCAATCGCGATGAAATGTCTGGGTTATATTCCCACGAGGAAGCCTCGAGAGTTACAGTGAACTTCCTTTCATTCAGCTTATTCCAGATACTGGAACACCAGGAGAGTCTCCATGGGTCAACTGCGGCCCTTGCAGATAAGTGATCTTGGAGACCACAGTTCTCAATCGCGACGAAATTTCTGTGTTATATTCTCAATAGGATGCCTCGAGAGTTACAGTAAACTTGCTTTATGCACCGGATTCAAGGTACTCAACCACCAGGAGATTCTCCATGAGTCAACTGCAGCCCTTGCAGATAAGTGACCTTGTGGACTACAGTTCTCAATCGCGACGATATTTCTGTGTTATATTCCCACTAGGAAGCCTCGAGAGTTACACCAAACTTCCTTTCACTTAGCTGATTCAAGATACTGGAACACCAGGAGAATCTCCATGGGTCAACTGCAGCCCTTGCAGATTAGTGATCTTGGAGACTACATTTAACCAATCGAGACGAAATTTCTGGGATATATTCTTACTAGGAAGCCTCGAGAGTTACAGTTAACTTGCTTTCATGCATCGGATTCGAGGTACTCGGCCACCAGCAAACTCTCCATGGGCCAACAGCAGCCCTTGCAGATAAGTGATTTTGGAGTCTACAGTTCTCAATCGCGACGAAATTTCTGGGTTATATTCAAACTAGGAAGCCTTGAGGGTTACAGTAAACTTCCTTTCACTCAGCTGACTCAAGGTACTGGAACACCAGGGGAGTCTCCGTGGGTCAACTGCAGCCCTTGCAGATAAGTGATCTTGGAGACTACAGTGCTCAATCGCGACGAAAATTCTGGGTTATAATCTCACTAGGAAGCCTCGAGTGATACAGTAAACATGCTTTCATGCATCGGATTCAAGGTACTCGACCACCAGGAGGGTCTCCAAGGGTGAACTGCAGCCCTTGCAGTAAAGTGATCTTGGAGACTACAGTTCTCAATCGCGATGAAATGTCTGGGTTATATTCCCACAAGGAACCTCGAGAGTTACAGTAAACTTCCTTTCATTCAGCTGATTCCAGATACTGGAACACCAGGAGAGTCTCCATGGGTCAACTGCGGCCCTTGCAGATAAGTGATCTTGGAGACCACAGTTCTCATCGCGACGAAATTTCTGGGTTATATACTCATTAGGGAGCCTCGAGAGTTACAGTAAACTTGCTTTGTGCATCGGATTCAAGGCACTCGACCACCAGGAGATTCTCCAGGAGTCAACTGCAGCCCTTGCAGATAAGTGATCTTGTAGACTACAGTTCTCAGTCGCGACGAAATTTCTGGGCTATATTCTCCGTAGGAAGCCTCGAGAGTTACAGTAAACTCGCTCTCATGCATCGGATTCAAAGTACTCGACCACCAGGAGAGTCTCCATGGGTCAACTGCAGCCCTTGCAGATAAGTGATCTTGAGACTAAAGTTCTCAATCGCGACTAAAATTTCTCGTTCGTATTCTCACTAGGAAGCCTCGAGAGTTTCAGTAAACTTGCTTTCAAGCATCTGATTCAAGCTACTCGGCCACCAGGAGATTCTCCATGGGTCAACTGCAGCCCTTGCGGATAAGTGATCTTGGACACTACAGTTCTCAATCGAGACGAAATTTCTGGGTTATATTCCCACTAGGAAGCCTCGAGAGTTACAGTAAACTTATTTTCACTCATCTGATTCAAGATACTGGAACACCTGGAGAGTCTCCATGGGTTAACTGCAGCCCTTGCAGATGAGTGATCTTAGAGACTACAGTTCTCAGTCGCGACGAAATTTCTGGGTTATATTCTCACTAGGAAGCCTCGAGAGTTACAGTCAACTTGCTTTCATGCATCGGATTCAAGGTACTCGAACACCAGGAGATTCTCCATGGGTCAACTGCAGCCCATGCAGATAAGTGATCTCGGAGACTACAGTTCTCAATCGCGACGAAATTTCTGGGCAATATTCTCACTAGGAAGCCTCGAGAATTACAGTAAACTTGCTGTCATGCACCGGATTCAAGGTACTCGACAACCAGGAGAGTCTCCATGGGTCAACTGCAGCCCTTGCAGGTAAGTGATCTTGGAGACTACAGTTCTTAATCGCGACGAAATTTCTGGGTTATATTCTCACTGGGAAGCCTCGAGAGTTACAGTAAACTTGCTTTCATGTTTCGGATCCTTGAAATGTGATCACCAGGAGAGTCTCCACTGGTCAACTGCAGTCCTTGCAGATCAGTGATCTTGGAGACTACAGTTCTCAATCGCGACGAAATTTCTGGGTTATATTCTCACTAGGAAACCTCGAGAGGTACAGCAAACTTGCTGTCATGCATCGGAATCAAGGTATTCGACCTGCAGGAGGGTCTCAATGGGTCAACTGCAGCCTTTGCACATAAATGATCTTGGAGACTACAGTTCTCAATCGCGACGAAATTTCTGGGATATATTCTCACTAGGAAGCCTCGAGAATTACAGTAAACTCGCTTTCATGCATCGGATTCAAGATACTGGAACACCAGGAGAGTCTCCGTGGGTCAACTGCAGCCCTTGCAGATTAGTGATCTTGGAGACTACAGATCTCTATCGCGACGAAGTTTCTAGGTTATATTCTCACTAGGAAGCCTCCAGAGTTACAGTAAACTTGCTTTCATGCATCGGATACAAGGTACTCGACCACCCAGAGAGTCTAAAGGGGTCAACTGCAGCAATTGCAGATAAGTGATCTTGGAGACTACAGTTCACAATCGCGATGAAATTTCTGGGTTATATTCCTACTAGGAAGCCTCGAGAGTTTCAGTAAACTTGCTTACATGCATCGGATTCAAGGTACTCGACCACCAGGAGAGACTCCGTGGGTCAACTGCAGTCCTTGCAGATAAGTGATCATGGAGACTACAGTTCTCAATCGCGACGAAATTTCTGGATTATATTCTCACTAGGAAACCTCGAGAGGTACAGCAAACTTGCTGTCATGCTTCGGATTCAAGGTATTCGACCAGCAGGAGGGTCGCAATGGGTCAACTGCAGCCTTTGCACATAAATGATCTTGGAGACTACAGTTCTCAATCGCGACGAAATTTCTGGGGTATATTCTCACTAGGAAGCCTCGAGAATTACACTAAACTCGCTTTCATGCATCGGATACAAGATACTGGAACACCAGGAGAGTCTCCATGGGTCAACAGCAGCCCTTGCAGATTAGTGATCTTGGAGGCTACAGATCTCTATCGCGACGAAGTTTCTAGGTTATATTCTCACTGGGAAGCCTCGAGAGGTACAGTAAACTTGCTTTCATGTTTCGGATCCATGAAATGTGACCACCAGCAGAGTATCCATGGGTCAACTGCAGCCCTTGCAGATAAGTGATCTTGGCGACTACAGTTCTCAATCGCGACGAAATTTCTAGGTAATATTCTCACTAGGAAGCCTCGACAGTTTCAGTACACTAGCATTCATGCATCTGATTCAAGGTACTCGACCACCTGGAGGGTCACCAAGGGTGAACTGCAGCCCTTGGAGTAAAGTGATCTTGGAGACTACAGTTCTCAATCGCGATGAAATGTCTGGGTTATATTCCCACGAGGAAGCCTCGAGAGTTGCAGTGAACTTCCTTTCATTCAGCTTATTCCAAATACTGGAACACCAGGAGAGTCTCCATGGGTCAACTGCGGCCCTTGCAGATAAGTGATCTTGGAGACCACAGTTCTCAATCGCGACGAAATTTCTGTGTTATATTCTCAATAGGAAGCCTCGAGAGTTACAGTAAACTTGCTTTATGCACCGGATTCAAGGTACTCAACCACCAGGAGATTCTCCATGAGTCTACTGCAGCCCTTGCAGATAAGTGACCTTGTGGACTACAGTTCTCAATCGCGACGATATTTCTGTGTTATATTCCCACTAGGAAGCCTCGAGAGTTACACCAAACTTCCTTTCACTTAGCTGATTCAAGATACTGGAACACCAGGAGAGTCTCCATGGGTCAACTGCAGCCCTTGCAGATTAGTGATCTTGGAGACTACAGATCTCAATCGCGACGAAGTTTCTGGGCTATATTCTCACTAGGAAGCCTCGAGAGTTACACTAAACTTGCTTTCATGCGACAGATTCATGGTACTCGACCACCAGGAGAGTCTCCCTGGGTCAACTGCAGCCCTTACAGATGAGTGATCTTGGGGACTACAGTTCCCAGTCGCGACGAAATTTCTGGGTTATATTGTCACTAGGAAGCCTCGAGAGTTACAGTCAACTTGCTTTCATGCGTCGGATTCCAGGTACTCGAACACCAGGAGAGTCTCCATCGGTCAACTGCAGCCCTTGCAGATAAGTGATCTTGGAGACTACAGTTCTCAATCGCGACGAAATTTCTGGGCAATATTCTCACTAGGAAGCATCGAGAATTACAGTAAACTTGCTGTCATGCATCGGATTCAAGGTACTCGACAACCAGGAGAGTCTCCATGGGTCAACTGCAGCCCTTGCAAATAAGTGATCTTGGAGACTACAGTTCTTAATCGCGACGAAATTTCTGGGTTATATTCTCACTAGGAAACCTCGAGAGGTACAGAAAACTTGCTGTCATGCATCGGATACAAAGTATTCGAATAGCAGGAGGGTCTCCATGGGTCAACTGCAGCCCTTGCAGATAAGTGATCTTGGAGACTACAGTTCTCTATCGCGACGAAATTTCTGGGCTATATTCTCACTAGGAAGCCTCGAGAATTACAGTAAACTCGCTTTTATGCATCGGATTCAAGGTACTCGACCACCAGGAGAGACTTAATGGCTCAACTGCAGCCCTTGCAGATGGGTGATCTTGAGACTAAAGTTCTCAATCGCGACTAAAATTTCTCGTTCATATTCTCACTAGGAGCCTCGAGAGTTTCAGTAAACTTGCTTTCAAGCATCTGATTCAAGGTACTCGACCACCAGGAGATTCTCCATGGGTCAACTGCAGCCCTTGCAGATAAGTGATCTTGGAGACTACAGTTCTCAATCGCGACGAAATTTCTGGGTTATATTCCCACTAGGAAGCCTCGAGAGTTACAGTAAACTTCCTTTCACTCAGCTGATTCAAGATACTGGAACACCAGGAGAGTCTCCATGGGTCAACTGCAGCCCTTGCAGATAAGTGATCTTGGAGACTACAGTTCTTAATCGCGACGAAATTTCTGGGTTATATTCTCACTGGGAAGCCTCGAGAGTTACAGTAAACTTGCTTTCATGTTTCGGATCCATGAAATGTGACCACCAGGAGAGTCTCCACGGCTCAACTTCAGCCCTTGCAGATAAGTGATCTTGGAGACTACAGTTCTCAATCGCGACGAAATTTCTGGGATATATTATCACTAGGAAGCCTCGAGAGTTACAGTAAACTTGCCATCATGCATCCGATTCATGGTACTCGACCACCAGGAGAGTCTCCATGGGTCAACTGCAGCCATTGCAGACATGTGATCTTGGAGACTTCAGTTCTCAATCGCGACGAAATTTCTGAGTTATATTCTCATTAGGAAGCCTCGAGAGTTACAGTCAACTTGCTTTCATGCATGGGATTCAAGGTACTCGACCACCAGGAGAGTCTCCATGAGTCAACTGCAGCCCTTGCAGATAAGTGATCTTGCAGACTACAGTTCTCAATCGCGACGAAATTTCTGGGCTATATTCTCACTAGGAAATCTCGAGAATTACAGTAAACTCGCTTTCATGCATCGGATTCAAGGTACTCGACCACCAGGTGAGTCTCCATGGATCAACTGCAGCCCTTGCAGATAAGTGATCTTGAGACTAAGGTTCTCAATTGCGATTAAAATTTCTCGTTCGTATTCTCACTAGGAAGCCTCGAGAGTTACAGTAAACTTGCTTTCAAGGATCTCATTCAAGGTACTCGGCCACCAGCAGAGTCTCCAAGTGTCAACTGCAGCCCTTGCAGATAAGTGATCTTGGAGACTACAGTTCTGCATCGCACCGAAATTTTTGGGTTATATTCTCACTAGGAAGCCTCGAGAGTTACAGTTAACTTGCTTTCACGCATCGGATTCAAGGTACTTGACCACCAGGAGAGTCTCCATTTGTTCAACTGCAGCCACTGCACATAAGTCATCTTGGAGACTACAGTTCTAGATCGCGACGAAATTTCTTGGTTATTTTCTCACTAGGAAGCCTCGAGAGTTACAGTAATCTTGCTTTCATGCATCGGATTCAAGGTACTCGACCACCAGAAGAGTCTCCATGGGTCAATTGCAGCCCTTGCAGATAAGTGATCTTGGGGACTACAATTCTCAATCGCGACGAAATTTCTGGATTATATTCTCACTAGGAAGCCTCGAGAGTTACAATAAACTTGCTTTCATGCATCGAATTCAAGGTACTCGACCACCAGGAGAGTCTCCATGGAGCATCTGCAGCCCTTGCGGATGAGGGATCTAGGACACTACAGTTCTCAGTCGCGACTAATTTCTGGGTAATATTCTCACTAGGAAGGAATGAGAGTCACAGTAAACTTGGTTTCATCCATCGGATTCAAGGTACTCGACCACCAGGAGAGTCTCCATGGGTCAACTGCCGCCCTTGCAGATAAGTGATCTTCGAGACTACAATTCTCAATTCCGACGAAATTTCTCTGTTATATTCTCACTAGGAAGCCTCGAGAGTTACAGTAAACTTCCTTTCATGCGTCGGATACTAGATACTGGACCCCCAGGAGAGCCTCCCTGGCTCAACTGCAGCCCTTGCAGATATGTGATCTTGAGACTACAGTTTTCAATCGCGACGATATTTCTCGTTCGTACTCTCACTAGGAAGCCTCGAGAGTTACAGTAATCTTGCTTTCATGCATCGGATTCAAGGTACTCGACCACCAGGAGAGTCTCCATGGGTCAATTGCAGACCTTGCTGATTAGTGATCTTGGAGACTACAATTCCCAATCGCGACGAAATTTCTGGGCTATATTCTCACTAGGAAGCCTCGAGAATTACAGTAAACTTGCTTTCATGCTTCGGATTCAAGGTACTCGACCACCAGGAGTGTCTCCATGGGTCAACTGCAGCCCTTGCAGATAAGTGATCTTGGAGACAACAGTTCCCATTCACGACGAAATTTCTGGGTTATATTCTCATTAGGAAGAATCGAGAGTTACAGTAAACTAGCTTTCATGCATCGGATTCAAGGTACTCGACCACCAGGAGAGTCTCCATGGGACAACTGAAGTCCTTCCAGATAAGTGATCTTGGAGACTACAGTTCTCAATGGCGACGAAATTTCTAGGTTATATTCTCGCTAGGAAGACTCGAGAGTTACAGTAAACTTGATTTCATGCATGGGATTCATGGTACTCGACCACCAGGAGAGTTTCCAAGGGTCAACTGCAGCCGTTGCAGTAAAGTGATCTTGGAGACTACAGTTCTCAATCGCGACGAAATTTCTGGGTTATACTCTCACTAGGAAGACTCGAGAGTTACAGTAAACTTGCTTTCATGCGTCGAATAAAAGATACTGGACCACCAGGAGAGCATCCATGGCTCAACTGCACCACTTGCAGACAAGTGATCTTGATCCTACACTTCTCAATCGCGATGAAATTTCTCATTTGTATTCTCACTAGGAAGCCTCGAGAGATACAGTAAACTTGCTTTCAAGCATCAGATTCAACGTACTCAATCACAAGGAGAGTCTCCTAGGGACAACTTCAGCCCTTGCGGGAAAGTGATCTTGGAGACTACAGTTCTCAATCGCGACGAAATTTCTGGGTTATAATCCCACTAGGAAGGCTCCAGAGTTACAGTAAACTTCCTTTCACTCAGCTGATTCAAGATACTGGAACACCAGGAGAGTCTCCATGGGTCAACTGCAGCCCTTGGAGATAAGTGATCTTGGAGACTACAGTTCTCAATCGCGGAGAAGCTTCTGGGTTATATTCTCACTAGGAATCCTCGAGAGTTACAGTAATCTTGATTTCATGCATCGGATTCAAGGTACCTGACCACCAGGAAAGTCTCCATGGGTCTATTGCAGCCCTTGCTGATAAGTGATCTTGGAGACTACAGTTCTCAATCTCGACGAAATTTCTGGGCTATATTCTTACTAGGAAGCCTCGACAGTTACTGTAAACTTGCTTCCATGCATCGGATTCAAAGTATTCGACCACCAGGAGAGTCTCCATGGGTCCACTGCAGCCCTTGGAGACAAGTGATCTTGGAGACTACAGTTCTCAATCGCGACGAAATTTCTGGGTTATATTCTCACTAGGTTGCCTCGAGAGTTACAGTAAACTTGCTTTCATGCATCGGATTCTTGGTACTCGACGACCACGTGAGTCTCCATGGGACAACTGCAGCCCTTGCAGATAAGTGAATTTGGAAACTTCAGTTCTCAATCGCCACGAAATTTCTGGGTTATATTCTCACTAGGCAGCCTCGAGAGTTACAGTAAACTAGCTTTCATGCATCCGATTCAAGGTACTCGACCACCAGGAGAGTCTCCATGGGTCAACGGCAGCCCTTGCAGATAAGTGATCTTCGAGACTACAGTTCTCAATCAAGACGAAATTTCTGGGTTATATTCTGACTAGGAAGCCTCGAGAGCTACAGTAATATTGCTTTCATGCATCGGATTCAAGGTACTCGAACACCAGGAGGGTCTCCATGGGTCAACTGCAGCCCTTGCAGACAAGTGATCTTGGAGACTACAGTTCTTAATAGCGACGAAATTTCTGGGTTATATTCTCACTAGGAAGCAACGAGAGTTACAGTGAACTTGCTTTCATGCATCGGATTCAAGGTACTCGACCACCAGGAGAGTCGCCATGGGTCAACTGCATCCCTTGCAGATAAGTGATCTTGGGGACTACGGTTCTCAATCTCGACGAAGTTTCTGGGTTATATTCTCACTAGGAAGCCTCGAGAGTTACAGTAAACTTGCTAACATGCATCGGATTCAAGGTACTCGACCATCAGGAGAGTCTCCATGGGTCAACTGCAGCCCTTGCAGATAAGTGATCTTGGAGACTACAGTTCTCAATCACGACGAACTTTCTGGGTTATATTCTCACTAGGAAGCCTCGAGAGCTACAGTCAACTTGCTTTCATGCGTCGGATACAAGATACTGGACCACCAGGAGAGCCTCCATGGCTCAACTGCAGCCCTTGCAGATAAGTGATCTTGAGAAAACAGTTCTCAATCGCGACGAAATTTCTCGTTCGTATTCTCACTGGGATGCCTCGAGAGTTACAGTAAACTTGCTATCAAGCATCGGATTCAAGGTACTCAACCTCCAGGAGAGTCTCCATGGGTCAACTGCAGCCCTTGCAGATAAGTTATCTTGGAGACTACAGTTCGCAATCGCGACGAAATTTCAGGATTATATTCCCACTAGGAATACTCGAGAGTTACGGTAAACTTCCTTTCACTCAGCTGATTCAAGATACTGCAACACCAGGAGAGTCACCATGGTCAACTGCAGCCCTTGCAGATAAGTGATATGGAAGACTACAGTTCTCATTCGCGACGAAGTTTCTGGGTTATATTCTCACTAGGAAGCCTCAAGAGTCACAATAAACTTGCTTTCATGCATCGGATTCAAGGTACTCGACCATCAGGAGAGTCTAAATGGGACAACTGCAGCCCTTGCAGATAAGTGATCTCGGAGAATAAAGTTCTGCATCGCACCGAAATTTCTGGGTTATATTCTCACTAGGAAGCCTGGAGGGTTACAGTAAACTTGCTTTCATGCATCGGATTCAAGGTACTCGGACACCAGGAGAGTCTCCATGGGTCAACTGCAGCCCTTGCAGACAAGTGATCTAGGAGACTACAGTTCTTAATCGCGACGAAATTTCTGGGTTATATACTCACTAGGAAGCAACGAGAGTTACAGTAAACTACCTTTCATGCATCGGATTCAAGGTACTCGACCACCAGGAGAGTCCTAATGGGTCAACTGCCGCCCTTGCAGATAAGTGATTTTGGAGACAACAGTTCTCAATTGCACGAAATTTCTGGGTTATATTCTCACTAGGAAGCCTCGAGAGTTACAGTAAACTTGCTTTCATGCGTCGGATACAAGATACTGGACCACCAGGAGAGCCTCCAAGGCTCAACTGCAGTCCCTGCAGATAATTGATCTTGAGACTACAGTTCTCAATCGCGACGAAATTTCTCATTCGTACTCTCACTAGGAAGCCTCGCGGGTTACAGTAAACTTGCTTTCAAGCATCGGATTCAAGGTACTCGACCTCCAGGAGAGTCTCCAAGGGTCAACTGCAGCCCTTGCAGATATGTGATCTTGGAGACTACAGTTCTGCACCGCGACGAAAATTCTGGGTTATATTCTCAATAGAAAGCATCGAGAGTTACAGTAAACTTGCTGTCATGCATCGGATTCAAGATACTGGACCACCAGGAGGGTCTCCATGGGTCAACTGCAGCCCTTTCATATAAGTGGTCTTGGAGACTACAGTTCTCAATCGCTACTAAATTTCTGGGTTATATTCTCCTTAGCAAACCTCGGGAGTTTCAGTAAACATGCTCTCATGCGTCGTATTCAAGGTACTCGACCACCAGGAGAGTCTCCATGATTCAACTGCAACCCTTGCAGATAAGTGATCTAGGAGATTTCAGTTCTCAATCGCGACGAAATTTCTGGGCTATATTCTCACTAGGAAGCATCGGGAGTTGCAGTAAACTTGCCTTCATGCATCGGATTCAAGGTACTCGATCACCAGAAGAGTCTACATGGGTCAACTGCAACCCTTGCAGACAAGTGTTCTTGAAGGCTACAGTTCTCAATCGCGACGAAATTTCTGGGTTATTTTCTCACTAGGAAGCAACGAGAGTTACAGTAAACTTGCTTTCATGCATCGGTTTCAAGGTACTCGACCATCAGGAGAGTCTCAATGGGTCAACTGCCGCCCTTGCAGATAAGTGATCTTGGAGACTACAGTTATCAATCGCGACGACATTTCTATGTTTTATTCTCACTAGGAAGCCTCGAGAGTTGCGGTAAACTTGCTTTCATGCATCGGATTCAAGGTACTCCAACACCAGGGGAGTCTCCATGGGTCAACTGCCGCCCTTGCAGATGAGTGATCTTGGAGACTACAGTTCTCAATCGCGACGAAATTTCTGGGATATATTCTCACTAGGAAGCCTCGAGAGTTACAGTAAACTTGGTATCATGCATCATATTCAAGGTACTCGACCACCAGGAGAGACTCCGTGGGTCAACTGCAGCCCTTGCAGACAAGTGATCTTGGAGACTACAGTTCTCAATCGCGACGAAATTTCTGGGCTATGTTCTCACTAGGAAGCCTCGAGAATTACAGTAAACTTGCTTTAATGCATCGGATTCGAAGTACTCGATCATCAGGAGAGTCTCCAAGGGTCAACTGCAGCCCCTGCACATAAGTCATCTTGGAGACTACAGTTCTAGTACGCGACGAAATTTCTGGATTATATTCTCACTAGGAAGCCTCGAGAGTTACAGTAATCTTGCTTTCATGCATCGGATTCAAGGGACTCGACCACCAGGAGAGTCTCCATCGGTTAACTGCAGCCCTTGCAGATAAGTGATCTTGGGTACTACAATTCTCAATCGCGACGAAATTTTTGGATTATATTCTCACTAGGAAGCCTCGAGACTTACAGTAAACTTGCTTTCATGCATCTTAATCAAGGTACTCGACCACCAGGAGAGTCTCCATGGGCCAACTGCAGCCCTTGCAGATAAGTGATCTTGGAGACTACAGTTCTCAATCGCGACGAAATTTCTGGGTTATATTCTCACTAGGAAGCCTCGAGAGTTGCAGTAAACATGCTTTCATGCATCGGATTAAAGGTACTCGACCACCAGGAGAGTCTCCATGGATCAACTGCAGCCCTTGCAGAGAAGTGATCTTGGAGACTACAGAACTCAGCCGCGATGAACTTTCTGGGTTATATTCTCACTAGGAAGCCACCAGATTTGCACTAAACTTGCTTTCATGCATCGGATCCAAGGTACTCGAACACCAGGAGAGTCTCCACGGTTCACCTGCAGCCCTTGCAGATAAGTGATCTTGGAGACTACAGTTTTCAATCTCGACGACATTTCTGGGTTATATTCTCACTAGGAAGCCTCGAGAGTTACAGTAATCTTGCTTTCATGCATTGGATTCAAGGTACTCGACTATCTGGAGAGTTTCCATGGGTCCATTGCAGCCCTTGCTGATAAGTGTTTTGGAGACTACAGGTCTCAATCGCGACGAAATTTCTGGCCTCTATTCTCACTAGGAAGCCTCGAGAGTTACAGTAAACTTGCTTCCATGCATCGTTTTCATGGTACTCGACCACCAGGAGTGCCTCCATGGGTCAACTGCAGCCCTTGCAGATAAGTGATCTTGGAGACTTCAGTTCTCAATCGCGACGAAATTTCTGGGTTATATTCTCACTAGGATGCCTCGAGAGCTACAGTAAACTTGGTTGCATGCATCGGATTCAAGATACTGGACCACCAGGGTTGTCTCCATCGGTTAACTGCAGCCCTTGCAGATAAGTGATTTTGGGGACTACAATTCTCAATCGCGACGAAATTTCTGTATTATATTCTCACTAGGAAGCCTCGGGAGTTACCATAAACTTGGTTTCATGCATCGGATTCAAGGTACTCGACCACCGGGAGAGTCTCCATGGGGCAACCGCAGCCCTTGTAGATAAGTGATCTTGGAGACTGCAGTTCTCAGTCTCGACGAAATTTCTGGGATATATTCTCACTAGGAAGCGTCGAGAGTTGCAGTCAACTTGCTTTCATGCATCGGATTCAAGGTACTCGACTATCAGGAGAGTCTCTATGGGTCAACTGCCACCCTTGCAGATAAGTGATCTTGGAGACTACAGTTCTCAATCGCGACGACATTTCTATGTTATATTCTCACTAGGAAGCCTCGAGAGTTGCGGTAAACTTGCTTTCATGCATCGGATTCAAGGTACCCCAACACCAGGAGAGTCTCCATGGATCAACTGCCGCCCTTGCAGATGAGTGATCTTGGAGACTGCAGTTCTCAATCGCTACGAAATTTCTGGGTTATATTCTCACTAGGAAGCCTCGAGAGTTACAGTAAACTTGCTATCATGGATAGGATTCAAGGTACTCGCCAACCAGGAGTGACTCCGTGGGTCAACTGCAGCCCTTGCAGATAAGTGGTCTTGGAGATTACAGTTCTCAATCGCGACGAAATTTCTGGGCTATGTTCTCACTAGGAAGCCTCGAGAATTACAGTAAACTTGCTTTAATGCATCGGATTCAAGGTACTCGATCACCAGGAGAGTCTCCATGGGTCAACTGCAGCCCCTGCACATAAGTCATCTTGGAGACTACAGTTCTAGTACGCGACGAAATTTCTAGATTATATTCTTACTAGGAAGCCTCGAGAGTTACTGTAATCTTGCTTTCATGCATCGGATTCAAGGTACCCGACCATCAGGAGAGTCTCCATGGGTCAATTCCAGCCCTTGCTGAAAAGTGATTTTGGAGACTACAGGTCTCAATCGCGACGTAATTTCTGGGCTATGTTCTCACTAGGAAGCCTCGAGAGTTACAGTAAACTTGCTTTCATGCGTCGGATTCATGGTACTCGACCACCAGGAGCGTCTCCATCGGTTAACTGCAGCCCTTGCTGATAAGTGATCTTCGGTACTACGATTCTCAATCATGACGAAATTTCTGGATTATATTCTCACTAGGAAGCCTCGAGACTTACAGTAAACTCGCTTACATGCATCTTAAGCAAGGTACTAGACCACCAGGAGAGTCTGCATGCGTCAACTGTAGCCCTTGCAGATAAGTGATCTAGGAGACTACAGTTCCCAATCGCGACGAAATTTCTGGGTTATTTTCTCACAAGGAAGCCTCGAGAGTTACAGTAAACTTGCTTTCATGCTTCGGATTCAAGGTACTCGACCACCAGGAGAGTCTCCATGCGTCAACTGCAGCCCTTGCAGATAAGTGATCTTGGAGACTACAGTTCTCAATCGCGACGAAATTTCGGGGCAATATTCTCACTAGGAAGCCTCGAGAATTATAGTAAACTTGCTTTCATGCATCGGATTCAAGGTACTCGATCACCAGGAGAGTCTCCATGGGTCAACTGAAGACCTTGCAGATAAGTGATCTGACAGACCACAGTTCTCAATCGCTATGAAATTTCTGGTATATATTCTCACTAGGAAGGCTCGAGAGTTACATTAAACTTGCTTTCATGCATCGGTTTTAAGATACTGGACCACCAGGAGAAACTACATGGTTCAACTGCAGTCCTTGCAGATAAGTGATCTTGGAGACTACAGTTCTCATTCGCGACGAAGTTTCTGGGTTATATTCTCACTAGGAAGTCTCGAGAGTTACAGTAACTTTGCCTTCATGCATCGGATTCAAGTTACTCGACCACCAGGAGAGTCTAAATGGGTCAACTGCAGCCCTTGCAGATAAGTGATCTTGGAGACTACAGTTCTCAATCGCGACGAAGTTTCTGGGTTATATTCTCACTAGGAAGCCTCGAGAGTTACAGTAACTTTGCCTTCATGCATCGGATTCAAGGCACTCGACACCCGGAGAGTCACCAAGTGTCAATTGCAGCCCTTGCAGATAAGTGATCTTGGAGACTACAGGGCTCAATCGCGGCGAAATTTCTGGGTTACATTCTCACTAGGAAGGATCGAGAGTTACAGTAATCTTGCTTTCATGCATCGGATTCAAGATGTTGTACCACCCGGTTAGTCCATGTGTCAACTGCAGCCCTTGTAGATAAGTGATCTTAGACTACTGTTCTCAATCGCGACGAAATTTCTGGGTTATATTCTCACTAGGAACCCCTCAGAGTTACAGTAAACTTGCTCTCTTGTTTTGGACCCATGAAACGTGACCACCAGGAGAGTCTCCATGGGTCAACTGCAGCCCGTGCAGATAAGTGATCTTGGAGACTACAGTTCTCAATCACGACGAAATTTCTGGGCTATATTCTCATTACGAAGGCTCGAGAGTTACAGTGAACTTGCTTTCATGCATCGGATTCATGGTACTCGACCACCAGGAGATTCTCCATGGGTCAACTGCGGCCCTTGCAGACAAGTGATCTTGGAGACTACAGTTCTCGATCGCGACGAAATTTTTGGGTTATATTCTCACTAGGGCGCCTCGAGAGTTACAGTAAACATGCTTTCATGCATCGGATCCAAGGTACTCGAACACCAGGAGAGTCTCCACGGTTCACCTGCAGCCCTTGCAGATAAGTGATCTTGGAGACTACAGTTTTCAATCTCGACGACATTTCTGGGTTATATTCTCACTAGGAAGCCTCGAGAGTTACAGTAATCTTGCTTTCATGCATTGGATTCAAGGTACTCGACTATCTGGAGAGTTTCCATGGGTCCATTGCAGCCCTTGCTGATAAGTGTTTTGGAGACTACAGGTCTCAATCGCGACGAAATTTCTGGCCTATATTCTCACTAGGAAGCCTCGAGAGTTACAGTAAACTTGCTTCCATGCATCGTTTTCATGGTACTCGACCACCAGGAGTGCCTCCATGGGTCAACTGCAGCCCTTGCAGATAAGTGATCTTGGAGACTTCAGTTCTCAATCGCGACGAAATTTCTGGGTTATATTCTCACTAGGATGCCTCGAGAGCTACAGTAAACTTGGTTGCATGCATCGGATTCAAGATACTGGACCACCAGGGTTGTCTCCATCGGTTAACTGCAGCCCTTGCAGATAAGTGATTTTGGGGACTACAATTCTCAATCGCGACGAAATTTCTGTATTATATTCTCCTTAGGAAGCCTCGGGAGTTACCATAAACTTGGTTTCATGCATCGGATTCAAGGTACTCGACCACCGGGAGAGTCTCCATGGGGCAACCGCAGCCCTTGTAGATAAGTGATCTTGGAGACTGCAGTTCTCAGTCGCGACGAAATTTCTGGGATATATTCTCACTAGGAAGCGTCGAGAGTTGCAGTCAACTTGCTTTCATGCATCGGATTCAAGGTACTCGACTATCAGGAGAGTCTCTATGGGTCAACTGCCACCCTTGCAGATAAGTGATCTTGGAGACTACAGTTCTCAATCGCGACGACATTTCTATGTTATATTCTCACTAGGAAGCCTCGAGAGTTGCGGTAAACTTGCTTTCATGCATCGGATTCAAGGTACCCCAACACCAGGAGAGTCTCCATGGATCAACTGCCGCCCTTGCAGATGAGTGATCTTGGAGACTGCAGTTCTCAATCGCTACGAAATTTCTGGGTTATATTCTCACTAGGAAGCCTCGAGAGTTACAGTAAACTTGCTATCATGGATAGGATTCAAGGTACTCGCCAACCAGGAGTGACTCCGTGGGTCAACTGCAGCCCTTGCAGATAAGTGGTCTTGGAGATTACAGTTCTCAATCGCGACGAAATTTCTGGGCTATGTTCTCACTAGGAAGCCTCGAGAATTACAGTAAACTCGCTTTAATGCATCGGATTCAAGGTACTCGATCACCAGGAGAGTCTCCATGGGTCAACTGCAGCCCCTGCACATAAGTCATCTTGGAGACTACAGTTCTAGTACGCGACGAAATTTCTAGATTATATTCTTACTAGGAAGCCTCGAGAGTTACTGTAATCTTGCTTTCATGCATCGGATTCAAGGTACTCGACCATCAGGAGAGTCTCCATGGGTCAATTCCAGCCCTTGCTGAAAAGTGATTTTGGAGACTACAGGTCTCAATCGCGACGAAATTTCTGGGCTATGTTCTCACTAGGAAGCCTCGAGAGTTACAGTAAACTTGCTTTCATGCGTCGGATTCATGGTACTCGACCACCAGGAGCGTCTCCATCGGTTAACTGCAGCCCTTGCTGATAAGTGATCTTCGGTACTACGATTCTCAATCATGACGAAATTTCTGGATTATATTCTCACTAGGAAGCCTCGAGACTTACAGTAAACTCGCTTACATGCATCTTAAGCAAGGTACTAGACCACCAGGAGAGTCTGCATGCGTCAACTGTAGCCCTTGCAGATAAGTGATCTAGGAGACTACAGTTCCCAATCGCGACGAAATTTCTGGGTTATTTTCTCACAAGGAAGCCTCGAGAGTTACAGTAAACTTGCTTTCATGCTTCGGATTCAAGGTACTCGACCACCAGGAGAGTCTCCATGCGTCAACTGCAGCCCTTGCAGATAAGTGATCTTGGAGACTACAGTTCTCAATCGCGACGAAATTTCGGGGCAATATTCTCACTAGGAAGCCTCGAGAATTACAGTAAACTTGCTTTCATGCATCGGATTCAAGGTACTCGATCACCAGGAGAGTCTCCATGGGTCAACTGAAGACCTTGCAGATAAGTGATCTGACAGACCACAGTTCTCAATCGCTATGAAATTTCTGGTATATATTCTCACTAGGAAGGCTCGAGAGTTACATTAAACTTGCTTTCATGCATCGGTTTTAAGATACTGGACCACCAGGAGAAACTACATGGTTCAACTGCAGTCCTTGCAGATAAGTGATCTTGGAGACTACAGTTCTCATTCGCGACGAAGTTTCTGGGTTATATTCTCACTAGGAAGTCTCGAGAGTTACAGTAACTTTGCCTTCATGCATCGGATTCAAGTTACTCGACCACCAGGAGAGTCTAAATGGGTCAACTGCAGCCCTTGCAGATAAGTGATCTTGGAGACTACAGTTCTCAATCGCGACGAAGTTTCTGGGTTATATTCTCACTAGGAAGCCTCGAGAGTTACAGTAACTTTGCCTTCATGCATCGGATTCAAGGCACTCGACACCCGGAGAGTCACCAAGTGTCAATTGCAGCCCTTGCAGATAAGTGATCTTGGAGACTACAGGGCTCAATCGCGGCGAAATTTCTGGGTTACATTCTCACTAGGAAGGATCGAGAGTTACTGTAATCTTGCTTTCATGCATCGGATTCAAGATGTTGTACCACCCGGTTAGTCCATGTGTCAACTGCAGCCCTTGTAGATAAGTGATCTTAGACTACTGTTCTCAATCGCGACGAAATTTCTGGGTTATATTCTCACTAGGAACCCCTCAGAGTTACAGTAAACTTGCTCTCTTGTTTTGGACCCATGAAACGTGACCACCAGGAGAGTCTCCATGGGTCAACTGCAGCCCGTGCAGATAAGTGATCTTGGAGACTACAGTTCTCAATCACGACGAAATTTCTGGGCTATATTCTCATTACGAAGGCTCGAGAGTTACAGTGAACTTGCTTTCATGCATCGGATTCATGGTACTCGACCACCAGGAGATTCTCCATGGGTCAACTGCGGCCCTTGCAGACAAGTGATCTTGGAGACTACAGTTCTCGATCGCGACGAAATTTCTGGGTTATATTCTCACTAGGGAGCCTCGAGAGTTACAGTAAACATGCTCTCATGCATCGAATTCAGGGTACTCGACCACCAGGACAATCTCCATGGGTCAACTGCAGCCCTTGCCGATAAGTGATCTTTGAGACTACATTTAATCAATCGCGACGAAATTTCTGGGATATATTTTTACTAGGAAGCCTCGAGAGTTACAGTTAACTTGCTTTCATGCATCGGATTCAAGGTACTCGGCCACCAGCAAACTCTCCATGGGTCAACAGCAGCCCTTGCAGATAAGTGATTTTGGAGTCTACAGTTCTCAATCGCGACGAAATTTCTGGGTTATATTCAATCTAGGAAGCCTCGAGGGTTACAGTAAACTTCCTTTCACTCAGCTGACTCAAGGTACTGGAACACCAGGGGAGTCTCCGTGGGTCAACTGCAGCCCTTGCAGATAAGTGATCTTGGAGACTACAGTGCTCAATCGCGACGAAGTTTCTGGGTTATATTCTCACTAGGAAGCCTCGAGTGATACAGTGAACATGCTTTCATGCATCGGATTCAAGGTACTCGACCACCAGGAGAGTATAAATGGGTCAATTGCAGCCCTTGCCTATAAGTGATCTTGGAGACTACAATTCTCCATGGCGACGAAATTTCTGGGTTATATTCCCACGAGGAAGCCTCGAGAGTTACAGTCAACCTGCTTTCATGCATCGGATTCAAGGTACTCGAACACCAAAAGGGTCCCCATGGGTCAACTACAGCCCTTGCAGATAAGTGATCTTGGAGACTACAGTTCTCAACCGCGACGACATTTCTGGGCTATAATCTCACTAGGAAGCCTCGAGAATTACCTTAAACTTGCTGTCACGCATCGGAATCATAGTACTGGACCACCAGAAGAGTCTCAATGGGTCAACTGCAGCCCTTGCAGATAAGTGATCTTGGAGACTACAGTTCTCAATCGCGACGAAATTTCTGGGTTATATTCTCACAGGGTAGCCTCGAGAGTTACAGTAAACTTGCTTTCATGTTACGGATCCATGAAATGTGGCCACCAGGAGAGTCTCTATGGGTCAACTGCTGCCCTTGCAGATAAGTGATCTTGGCGCCTACAGTTCTCAATCGCGACGAAATTTCTCGGTAATATTCTCACTAGGAAGCCTCGACAGTTACAGTACACTAGCTGTCATGCATCTGATTCAAGGTACTCGACCACCAGGAGGGTCTCCAAGGGTGAACTGCAGCCCTTGCAGTAAAGTGATCTTGGAGACTACAGTTCTCAATCGCGATGAAATGTCTGGGTAATATTCCCACGAGGAAGCCTCGAGAGTTACAGTAAACTTCCTTTCATTCAGCAGATTCCAGATACTGGAACACCAGGAGAGTCTCCATGGGTCAACTGCGGCCCTTGCAGATTAGTGATCTTGGAGACTACAGATCTCAATCGCGACGAAGTTTCAGGGCTATATTCTCACTAGGAAGCCTCGAGAGTTGCACTAAACTTGCTTTCATGCGACAGATTCATGGTACTCGACCACCAGGAGAGTCTCCCTGGGTCAACTGCAGCCCTTGCAGATAAGTGATTTTGAGACTAAAGTTCTCAATCGCGACTAAAATTTCTCGTTCGTATTCTCACTAGGAAGCCTCGAGAGTTTCAGTAAACTTGCTTTCAAGCATCTGATTCAAGGTACTCGGCCACCAGGAGATTCTCCATGGGTCAACTGCAGCCCTTGCGGATAAGTGACCTTGGAGACTACAGTTCTCAATCGCGACGAAATTTCTGGGTTATATTCCCACTAGGAAGCCTCGAGAGTTACAGTAAACTTATTTTCACTCAGCTGATTCAAGATACGGGAACACCAGGAGAGTCTCCATGGGTTAACTGCAGCCCTTGCAGATTAGTGACCTTGGAGACTACAGATCTCAATCGCGACGAAATTTCTGGGCTATATTCTCACTAAGAAGCGTCGAGAGTTACAGTAAACTTGCTTTCATGCGACGGATTCATGGTACTCGACACCAGGAGATTCCCCATGGGTCAACTGCAGCCCTTGCAGATGAGTGATCTTGGAGACTACAGTTCTCAGTCGCGAAGAAATTTCTGGGTTATATTCTCACTAGGAAACCTCGAGAGTTACAGTCAACCTGCTTTCATGCATCGGATTCAAGGTACTCGAACACCAGGAGATTCTCCATGGGTCAACTGCAGCCCATGCAGATAAGTGATCTTGGAGACTACAGTTCTCAATCGCGACGAAATTTCTGGGTTATATTCTCACTGGGAAGCCTCGAGAGTTACAGTAAACTTGCTTTCATGTTTCGGATCCTTGAAATGTGATCAGCAGGAGAGTCTCCACGGGTCAACTGCAGTCCTTGCAGATAAGTGATCATGGAGACTACAGTTCTCAATCGCGACGAAATTTCTGGGTTGTATTCTCACTAGGAAACCTCGAGAGGTAAAGCAAACTTGCTGTCATGCATCGGATTCAAGGTATTCGACCAGCAGGAGGGTCTCAATGGGTCAACTGCAGCCTTTGCACATAAATGATCTTGGAGACTACAGTTCTCAATCGCGACGAAATTTCTGGGATATATTCTCACTAGGAAGCCTCGAGAATTACAGTAAACTCGCTTTCATGCATCGGATACAAGATACTGGAACACCAGGAGAGTCTCCATGGGTCAACTGCAGCCCTTGCAGATTAGTGATCTTGGAGACTACAGATCTCTATCGTGACGACGTTTCTAGGTTATATTCTCACTGGGAAGCCTCGAGAGTTACAGTAAACTTGCTTTCATGTTTCGAATCCATGAAATGTGACCACCAGCAGAGTATCCATGGGTCAACTGCAGCTCTTGCAGATAAGTGATCTTGGCGAAAACAGTTCTTAATCACGACGAAATTTCTCGGTAATATTCTCACTAGGAAGCCTCGAGAGTTACAGTCAACCTGCTTTCATGCATCGGATTCAAGGTACTCGATCACCAGGAGATTCTCCATGGGTCAATTGCAGCCCTTGCTTATGAGTGATCTTGGAGACTACAGTTCTCAATGGCGACGAAATTTCTGGGTTATATTCTCACGAGGAAGCCTCGAGAGTTACAGTCAACCTGCTTTCATGCATCGGATTCAAGGTACTCGATCACCGGGAGGGTCTCCTTGGGTCAACCACAGGCCTTGCAGATAAGTGATCTTGGAGACTACAGTTCTCAATCGCGACGACATTTCTGGGCTATATTCTCATTAGTAAGCCTCGAGAATTACAGTAAACTTGCTGTCATGCATCGGAATCATGGTATTCGACAACCAGGAGAGTCTCCATGGGTCAACTGCAGCCCTTGCTGATAAGTGATCTTGGAGACTACAGTCCTCAATCGTGACGAAGTTTCTGGGTTATATTCTCACTGGGAAGCCTCGAGAGTTACAGTAAACTTGCTTTCATGTTTCGGATCCATGAAATGTGACCACCAGCAGAGTATCCATGGGTCAACTGCAGCCCTTGCAGATAAGTGATCTTGGCGACTACAGTTCTCAATCGCGACGAAATTTCTCGGTAATATTCTCACTAGGAAGCCTCGACAGTTACAGTACACTAGCATTCATGCATCTGATTCAAGGTACTCGACCACCTGGAGGGTCTCCAAGGGTGAACTGCAGCCCTTGGAGTAAAGTGATCTTGGAGACTACAGTTCTCAATCGCGATGAAATGTCTGGGTTATATTCCCACGAGGAAGCCTCGAGAGTTACAGTGAACTTCCTTTCATTCAGCTTATTCCAGATACTGGAACACCAGGAGAGTCTCCATGGGTCAACTGCGGCCCTTGCAGATAAGTGATCTTGGAGACCACAGTTCTCAATCGCGACGAAATTTCTGGGTTATATTCTCAATAGGAAGCCTCGAGAGTTACAGTAAACTAGCTTTATGCATCGGATTCAAGGTACTCAACCACCAGGAGATTCTCCATGAGTGAACTGCAGCCCTTGCAGATAAGTGACCTTGTGGACTACAGTTCTCAGTCGGAACGAAATTTCTAGGCTATATTCTCCGTAGGAAGCCTCGAAAGTTACAGTAAACTCGCTCTCATGCATCGGATTCAAATTACTCGACCACCAGGAGAGTCTCCATGGCTCAACTGCAGCCATTGCAGATAAGTGATCTTGAGACTAAAGTTCTCAATCGCGACTAATGTTTCTCGTTCGTATTCTCGCTAGGGAGCCTCGAGAGTTTCAGTAACCTTGCTTTCAAGCATCTGATTCAAGTTACTCGGCCACCAGGAGATTCTCCATGGGTCAACTGCAGCCCTTGCAGATAAGTGACCTTGGCGACTAGAGTTCTCAATCGCGACGAAATTTCTGTGTTATATCCCCACTAGGAAGCCTCGAGAGTTACACCAAACTTCCTTTCACTTAGCTGATTCAAGATACTGGAACACCAGGAGAGTCTCCATGGGTCAACTGCAGCCCTTGCAGATTAGTGATTTTGGAGACTACAGATCTCAATCGCGACGAAGTTTCTGGGCTATATTCTCACTAGGAAGCCTCGAGAGTTGCACTAAACTTGCTTTCATGCGACAGATTCATGGTACTCGACCACCAGGAGAGTCTCCCTGGGTCAACTGCAGACCTTGCAGATGAGTGATCTTGGGGACTACAGTTCTCAGTCGCAACGAAATTTCTGGGTTATATTGTCACTAGGAAGCCTCGAGAGTTACAGTCAACTTGCTTTCATGCATCGGATTCCAGGTACTCGAACACCAGGAGAGTCTCCATCGGTCAACTGCTGCCCTTGCAGATAAGTGATCTTGGAGACTACAGTTCTCAATCGCGACGAAATTTCTGGGCAATATTCTCACTAGGAAGCCTCGAGAATTACAGTAAACTTGCTGTCATGCATCGGATTCAATGTACTCGACAACCAGGAGAGTCTCCATGGGTCAACTGCAGCCCTTGCAGATAAGTGATCTTGAAGACTACAGTTCTTAATCGCGACGAAATTTCTGGGTTATATTCACACTGGGAAGCCTCGAGAGTTACAGTAAACTTGCTTTCATGTTTCGTATTCTTGAAATGTGACCACCAGGAGAGTCTCCACGGGTCAACTGCAGCCCTTGCAGATAAGTGATCTTGGAGACTACAGTTCTCAATCGCGACGAAATTTCAGTGTTATATTCTCACTAGGAAACCTCGAGAGGTACAGAAATCTTGCTGTCATGCATCGGATACAAAGTATTCGACCAGCAGGAGGGTCTCCATGGGTCAACTACAGCCCTTGCAGATAAGTGATCTTGGAGACTACATTTCTCTATCGCGACGAAATTTCTGGTCTATATTCTCACTAGGAAGCCTCGAGAATTACAGTAAACTCGCTTTTATGCATCGGATTCAATGAACTCGACCACCAGGAGAGACTACATGGCTCAACTGCAGCCCTTGCAGATAAGTGATCTTGAGACTAAAGTTCTCAATCGCGACTAAAATTTCTCGTTCGTATTCTCACTAGGAGCCTCGAGAGTTTCAGTAAACTTGCTTTCAAGCATCTGATTCAAGGTACTCGACCACCAGGAGATTCTCCATGGGTCAACTGCAGCCCTTGCAGATAAGTTATCTTGGAGACTACAGTTCTCAATCGCGACGAAATTTCTGGGTTATATTCCCACTAGGAAGCCTCGAGAGTTACAGTAAACTTCCTTTCACTCAGCTGATTCAAGATACTGGAACACCAGGAGAGTCTCCATGGGTCAACTGCAGCCCTTGCAGATAAGTGATCTTGGAGACTACAGTTCTTAATCGCGACGAAATTTCTGGGTTATATTCTCACTGGGAAGCCTCGAGAGTTACAGTAAACTTGCTTTCATGTTTCGGATCCATGAAATGTGACCACCAGGAGAGTCTCCACGGCTCAACTGCAGCCCTTGCAGGTAAGTGATCTTGGAGACTACAGTTCTCAATCGCGACGAAATTTCTGGGATATATTATCACTAGGAAGCCTCGAGAGTTACAGTAAACTTGCCATCATGCATCCGATTCATGGTACTCGACCACCAGGAGAGTCTCCATGGGTCAACTGCAGCCATTGCAGACATGTGATCTTGGAGACTTCAGTTCTCAATCGCGACGAAATTTCTGAGTTATATTCTCATTAGGAAGCCTCGAGAGTTACAGTCAACTTGCTTTCATGCATGGGATTCAAGGTACTCGACCACCAGGAGAGTCTCCATGAGTCAACTGCAGCCCTTGCAGATAAGTGATCTTGCAGACTACAGTTCTCAATCGCGACGAAATTTCTGGGCTATATTCTCACTAGGAAATCTCGAGAATTACAGTAAACTCGCTTTCATGCATCGGATTCAAGGTACTCGACCACCAGGTGAGTCTCCATGGCTCAACTGCAGCCCTTGCAGATAAGTGATCTTGAGACTAAGGTTCTCAATCGCGATTAAAATTTCTCGTTCGTATTCTCACTAGGAAGCATCGAGAGTTACAGTAAACTTGCTTTCAAGGATCTGATTCAAGGTACTCGGCCACCAGCAGAGTCTCCAAGGGTCAAGTGCAGCCCTTGCAGATAAGTGATCTTGGAGACTACAGTTCTGCATCGCACCGAAATTTTTGGGTTATATTCTCACTAGGAAGCCTCGAGAGTTACAGTTAACTTGCTTTCACGCATCGGATTCAAGGTACTTGACCACCAGGAGAGTCTCCATTTGTTCAACTGCAGCCACGGCACATAAGTCATCTTGGAGACTACAGTTCTAGATCGCGACGAAATTTCTGGGTTATTTTCTCACTAGGAAGCCTCGAGAGTTACAGTAATCTTGCTTTCATGCATCGGATACAAGGTACTCGACCACCAGGAGAGTCTCCATGGGTCAATTGCAGACCTTGCTGATTAGTGATCTTGGAGACTACAATTCTCAATCGCGACGAAATTTCTGGGCTATATTCTCACTAGGAAGCCTCGAGAATTACAGTAAACTTGCTTTCATGCTTCGGATTCAAGGTACTCGACCACCAGGAGTGTCTCCATGGGTCAACTGCAGCCCTTGCAGATAAGTGATCTTGGAGACTACAGTTCTGAATCACGACGAAATTTCTGGATTATATTCTCATTAGGAAGAATCGAGAGTTACAGTAAACTTGCTATCATGCATCGGATTCAAGGTACTCGACCACCAGGAGAGTCTCCATGGGACAACTGAAGTCCTTGCAGATAAGTGACCTTGGAGACTACAGTTCTCAATGGCGACGTAATTTCTAGGTTATATTCTCGCTGGGAAGACTCGAGAGTTACAGTAAACTTGATTTCATGCATGGGATTCATGGTACTCGACCACCAGGAGAGTCTCCAAGGGTCAACTCCAGCCCTTGCAGTAAAGTGATGTTGGAGACTACAGTTCTCAATCGCGACGAAATTTCTGGGTTATACTCTCACTAGGAAGGCTCGAGAATTACAGTAAACTTGCTTTCATGCGTCGAACACAAGATACTGGACCACCAGGAGAGCTTCCATGGCTCAACTGCACCACTTGCAGATAAGTGATCTTGATCCTACACTTCTCAATCGCGATGAAATTTCTCATTTGTAATCTCACTAGGAAGCCTCGAGAGATACAGTAAACTTGCTTTCAAGCATCAGATTCAAGGTACTCAATCACCAGGAGAGTCTCCTAGGGTCAACTTCAGCCCTCACGGGAAAGTGATCTTGGAGACTACAGTTCTCAATCGCGACGAAATTTCTGGGTTATAATCATACTAGGAAACCCCCAGAGTTACAGTAAACTTCCTTTCACTCAGCTGATTCAAGATACTGGAACAGCAGGAGAGTCTCCATGGGTCAACTGCAGCCCTTGGAGATAAGTGATCTTGGAGACTACAGTTCTCAATCGCGGAGAAGCTTCTGGGTTATATTCTCACTAGGAATCCTCGAGAGTTACAGTAAACTTGCTTTCATGCATCGGATTCATGGTACTCGACGACCACGTGAGTCTCCATGGGACAACTGCAGCCCTTGCAGATAAGTGAATTTGGAAACTACAGTTCTCAATCGCCACGAAATTTCTGGGTTATATTCTCACTAGGAAGCCTCGAGAGCTACAGTAAACTAGCTTTCATGCATCCGATTCAAGGTACTCGACCACCAGGAGAGTCTCCATGGGTCAACGGCAGCCCTTGCAGACAAGTGATCTTGGAGACTACAGTTCTTAATAGCGACGAAATTTCTGGATTATATTCTCACTAGGAAGCAACGAGAGTTACAGTAAACTTGCTTTCATGCATCGGATTCAAGGTACTCGACCACCAGGAGAGTCGCCATGGGTCAACTGCATCCCTTGCAGATAAGTGATCTTGGGGACTACGGTTCTCAATCGCGACGAAGTTTCTGGGTTATATTCTCACTAGGAAGCCTCGAGAGTTACAGTAAACTTGCTAACATGCATCGGATTCAAGGTACTCGAACACCAGGAGAGTCTCCATGGGTCAACTGCAGCCCTTGCAGACAAGTGATCTTGGAGACTAGAGTTCCAAATTGCGACGAACTTTCTGGGCTATATTCTCACTAGGAAGCAACGAGAGTTTCAGTAAACTTGCTTTCATGCACCGGATTCAAGGTAATCGACCACCAGGAGAGTCTCCATGGGTCAACTGCAGCCCTTGCAGATAAGTGATCTTGGAGACTACAGTTCTCAATCACGACGAACTTTCTGGGTTATATTCTCACTAGGAAGCCTCGAGAGCTACAGTCAACTTGCTTTCATGCGTCGGATACAAGATACTGGACCACCAGGAGAGCCTCCATGGCTCAACTTCAGCCCTTGCAGATAAGTGATCTTGAGAAAACAGTTCTCAATCGCGACGAAATTTCTCGTTCGTATTCTCACTGGGATGCCTCGAGAGTTACAGTAAACTTGCTATCAAGCATCGGATTCAAGGTACTCAACCTCCAGGAGAGTCTCCATGGGTCAACTGCAGCCCTTGCAGATAAGTTATCTTGGAGACTACAGTTCCCAATCGCGACGAAATTTCAGGATTATATTCCCACTAGGAAGCCTCGAGAGTTACGGTAAACTTCCTTTCACTCAGCTGATTCAAGATACTGCAACACCAGGAGAGTCACCATGGTCAACTGCAGCCCTTGCAGATAAGTGATCTTGGGGACTACAATTCTCAATCGCGACAATATTCTGGATTATATTCTCATTGGAAGCCTCGAGAGTTACAATAAACTTGCTTTCATGCATCGAATTCAAGGTACTCGACCACCAGGAGAGTCTCCATGCAGCATCTGCAGCCCTTGCGGATGAGGGATTTAGGAGACTACAGTTCTCAGTCGCGACGAATTTACTGGGTAATATTCTCACTAGGAAGGAACGAGAGTCACAGTAAACTTGGTTTCATCCATCGGATTCAAGGTACTCGACCACCAGGAGAGTCTCCATGCAGCATCTGCAGCCCTTGCGGATGAGGGATTTAGGAGACTACAGTTCTCAGTCGCGACGAATTTACTGGGTAATATTCTCACTAGGAAGGAACGAGAGTCACAGTAAACTTGGTTTCATCCATCGGATTCAAGGTACTCGACCACCAGGAGAGTCTCCATGCGTCAACTGCAGCCCTTGCAGATAAGTGATCTTGGAGACTACAGTTCTCAATCACGACGAAATTTCTGGGTTATATTCTCATTAGGAAGAATCGAGAGTTACAGTAAACTTGCTATCATGCATCGGATTCAAGGTACTCGACCACCAGGAGAGTCTCCATGGGACAACTGAAGTCCTTGCAGATAAGTGATCTTGGAGACTACAGTTCTCAATGGCGACGAAATTTCTAGGTTATATTCTCGCTAGGAAGACTCGAGAGTTACAGTAAACTTGATTTCATGCATGGGATTCATGGTACACGACCACCAGGAGAGTCTCCAAGGGTCAACTGCAGCCCTTGCAGTAAAGTGATGTTGGAGACTACAGTTCTCAATCGCGACGAAATTTCTGGGTTATACTCTCACTAGGAAGGCTCGAGAAATACAGTAAACTTGCTTTCATGCGTCGAACACAAGATACTGGACCACCAGGAGAGCTTCCATGGCTCAACTGCACCACTTGCAGATAAGTGATCTTGATCCTACACTTCTCAATCGCGATGAAATTTCTCATTTGTAATCTCACTAGGAAGCCTCGAGAGATACAGTGAACTTGCTTTCAAGCATCAGATTCCAGGTACTCAATCACCAGGAGAGTCTCCTAGGGTCAACTTCAGCCCTCGCGGGAAAGTGATCTTGAGAAAACAGTTCTCAATCGCGACGAAATTTCTCGTTCGTATTCTCACTGGGATGCCTCGAGAGTTACAGTAAACTTGCTATCAAGCATCGGATTCAAGGTACTCAACCTCCAGGAGAGTCTCCATGGGTCAACTGCAGCCCTTGCAGATAAGTTATCTTGGAGACTACAGTTCCCAATCGCGACGAAATTTCAGGATTATATTCCCACTAGGAAGCCTCGAGAGTTACGGTAAACTTCCTTTCACTCAGCTGATTCAAGATACTGCAACACCAGGAGAGTCACCATGGTCAACTGCAGCCCTTGCAGATAAGTGATCTTGGGGACTACAATTCTCAATCGCGACAATATTCTGGATTATATTCTCATTGGAAGCCTCGAGAGTTACAATAAACTTGCTTTCATGCATCGAATTCAAGGTACTCGACCACCAGGAGTGTCTCCATGCAGCATCTGCAGCCCTTGCGGATGAGGGATTTAGGAGACTACAGTTCTCAGTCGCGTCGAATTTACTGGGTAATATTCTCACTAGGAAGGAACGAGAGTCACAGTAAACTTGGTTTCATCCATCGGATTCAAGGTACTCGACCACCAGGAGAGTCTCCATGCAGCATCTGCAGCCCTTGCGGATGAGGGATTTAGGAGACTACAGTTCTCAGTCGCGTCGAATTTACTGGGTAATATTCTCACTAGGAAGGAACGAGAGTCACAGTAAACTTGGTTTCATCCATCGGATTCAAGGTAATTGACCACCAGGAGAGTCTCCATGGGTTAGGCTGCAGCCCCTGCACATAAGTCATCTTGGAGACTACAGTTCTAGATCGCGACGAAATTTCTGTGTTATATTCTCACTAGAAAGCCTCGAGAGTTACAGTAATCTTGCTTACATGCATCGGATTCAAGGTACCCGACCACCAGGAAAGTCTCCATGGGTCTATTGCAGCCCTTGCTGATAAGTGATCTTGGAGACTACAGTTCTCAATCTCGACGAAATTTCTGGGCTATATTCTTACTAGGAAGCCTCGACAATTACAGTAAACTTCCTTCCATGCATCGGATTCAAAGTATTCGACCACCAGGAGAGTCTCCATGGGTCCACTGCAGCCCTTGCAGACAAGTGATCTTGGAGACTACAGTTCTCAATCGCGACGAAATTTCTGGGTTATATTCTCACTAGGATGCCTCGAGAGTTACAGTAAACTTGCTTTCATGCATCGGATTCATGGTACTCGACGACCACGCGAGTCTCCATGGGACATCTGCAGCCCTTGCAGATAAGTGAATTTGGAAACTACAGTTCTCAATCGCCACGAAATTTCTGGGTTATATTCTCACTAGGAAGCCTCGAGAGTTACAGTAAACTAGCTTTCATGCATCCGATTCAAGGTACTCAACCACCAGGAGAGTCTCCATGGGTCAACGGCAGCCCTTGCAGACAAGTGATCTTGGAGACTACAGTTCTTAATAGCGACGAAATTTCTGGGTTATATTCTCACTAGGAAGCAACGAGAGTTACAGTAAACTTGCTTTCATGCATCGGATTCAAGGTACTCGACCACCAGGAGAGTCGCCATGGGTCAACTGCATCCCTTGCAGATAAGTGATCTTGGGGACTACGGTTCTCAATCGCGACGAAGTTTCTGGGTTATATTCTCACTAGGAAGCCTCGAGAGTTACAGTAAACTTGCTAACATGCATCGGATTCAAGGTACTCGAACACCAGGAGAGTCTCCATGGGTCAACTGCAGCCCTTGCAGACAAGTGATCTTGGAGACTAGAGTTCCTAATTGCGACGAAATTTCTGGGTTATATTCTCACTAGGAAGCAACGAGAGTTTCAGTAAACTTGCTTTCATGCACCGGATTCAAGGTAATCGACCACCAGGAGAGTCTCCATGGGTCAACTGCAGCCCTTGCAGATAAGTGATCTTGGAGACTACAGTTCTCAATCACGACGAACTTTCTGGGTTATATTCTCACTAGGAAGCCTCGAGAGCTACAGTCAACTTGCTTTCATGCGTCGGATACAAGATACTGGACCACCAGGAGAGCCTCCATGGCTCAACTTCAGCCCTTGCAGATAAGTGATCTTGAGAAAACAGTTCTCAATCGCGACGAAATTTCTCGTTCGTATTCTCACTGGGATGCCTCGAGAGTTACAGTAAACTTGCTATCAAGCATCGGATTCAAGGTACTCAACCTCCAGGAGAGTCTCCATGGGTCAACTGCAGCCCTTGCAGATAAGTTATCTTGGAGACTACAGTTCCCAATCGCGACGAAATTTCAGGATTATATTCCCACTAGGAAGCCTCGAGAGTTACGGTAAACTTCCTTTCACTCAGCTGATTCAAGATACTGCAACACCAGGAGAGTCACCATGGTCAACTGCAGCCCTTGCAGATAAGTGATCTGGAAGACTACAGTTCTCATTCGCGACGAAGTTTCTGGGTTATATTCTCACTAGGAAGCCTCAAGAGTAACAATAAACTTGCTTTCATGCATCGGATTCAAGGTACTCGACCATCAGGAGAGTCTAAATGGGACAACTGCAGCCCTTGCAGACAACTGATCTCGGAGACTAAAGTTCTGCATCGCACCGAAATTTCTGGGTTATATTCTCACTAGGAAGCCTGGAGAGTTACGGTAAACTTGCTTTCATGCATCGGATTCAAGGTACTCGGACACCAGGAGAGTCTCCATGGGTCAACTGCAGCCCTTGCAGATAAGTGATCTTGGAGACTACAGTTATCAATCGCGACGACATTTCTGGGTTATATTCCCACTAGGAAGCCTCGAGAGTTACAGTAAACTTGCATTCATGCATCGGATTCAAGGTACTTGACCACCAGGAGAGTCTACATGGGTTAGACTGCAGCCATTGCTCATAAGTCATCTTTGTGAATACAGTCCGAGATCGCGACGAAATTTCTGGGATATATTCTCACTACGAAGCCTCAAGAGTTACAGTAAACTTCCTTTCACTCTGCTGATTCAAGATACTGGAACACCAGGAGACACTCGATGGGTCAACTGGAGCCCTTGCAGATAAGTGATCTTGGTGACTACAGTTCCAATCGCGACGAAGTTTATGGGTTATATTCTCACTAGGAGACCTCGAGAGTTACAGTGAAATTGCTTTCATGCATCGTATTCAAGGTACTTGCCCACCAGGATAGTCACCATGGGTTAGACTGCAGCCCCTGCACATAAGTCATCTTGGAGACTACAGTTCTAGATCGCGACGAAATTTCTGGGATATATTCTCACTAGGAAGCCTCGAGAGTTACAAAAAACTTGCTTTCATGCGTCGGAGTTATGGTACTCGACCACCAGGAGAGTCACCATGGGTCAACTGCACCCCTTGCAGATGAGTGATCTTGGAGACTACAGGTCTCAGTCCCGAAGAAATTTCTGGGTTATATTCTCACTAGGAAGCCTCGAGAGTTACAGTAAACTTGCTTTCATTCACCGGATTCAAGGTAATCGACCACCAGGAGAGTCCTCCATGGGTCAACTGCAGCCCTTGCAGATAAGTGATCTTGGAGACTACAGTTCTCAATCACGACGAACTTTCTGGGATATATTCTCACTAGGAAGCCTCGAGAGCTACAGTCAACTTGCTTTCATGCGTCGGATACAAGATACTGGACCACCAGGAGAGCCTCAATGGCTCAACTGCAGCCCTTGCAGATAAGTGATCTTGAGAAAACAGTTCTCATTCGCGACGAAATTTCTCGTTCGTATTCTCACTGGGATGCCTCGAGAGTTACGGTAAACTTCCTTTCACTCAGCTGATTCAAGATACTGCAACACCAGGAGAGTCACCATGGCCAACTGCAGCCCTTGCAGATAAGTGATCTGGATGACTACAGTTCTCATTCGCGACGAAGTTTCTGGGTTATATTCTCACTAGGAACCCTCAAGAGTAACAATAAACTTGCTTTCATGCATCGGATTCAAGGTACTCGACCATCAGGAGAGTCTAAATGCGACAACTGCAGCCCTTGCAGATAAGTGATCTCGGAGACTAAAGTTCTGCATCGCACCGAAATTTCTGGGTTATATTCTCACTAGGAAGCCTGGAGAGTTACAGTAAACTTGCTTTCATGCATCGGATTCAAGGTACTCGGACACCAGGAGAGTCTCCATGGGTCAACTGCAGCCCTTGCAGATAAGTGATCTTGGAGACTACAGTTATCAATCGCGACGACATTTCTGGGCTATATTCCCACTAGGAAGCCTCGAGAGTTACAGTAAACTTGCATTCATGCATCGGATTCAAGGTACTTGACCACCAGAGAGTCTACATGGGTTAGACTGCAGCCATTGCACATAAGTCATCTTGGTGACTACAGTCTGAGATCGCGACGAAATTTCTGGGATATATTCTCACTACGAAGCCTCAAGAGTACAGTAAACTTCCTTTCACTCTGCTGATTCAAGATACTGGAACACCAGGAGACACTCGATGGGTCAACTGGAGCCCTTGCAGATAAGTGATCTTGGTGATTACAGTTCCCAATCGCGACGAAGTTTATGGAAACCGGAAGCAGTAAGTATATTTACTTACATGAAGGCAGAATTTGTGCGAAATTACAGGAAGAATTGTAGAACAGGACAGAGATTAGAATGGGTACACTGTATTATCGAGCTGGTTAAGGTTAGTGCTCTTCTAGTTCTGCATCGCACCGAATTTTCTGGGTTACATTCTCACCAGGAAGCCTCGAGAGTTACAGTAAACTTGCTTTCATGCATCGTATTCAAGGTACTTGCCCACTAGGATAGTCACCACGGGTTAGACTGCAGCCCCTGCACATAAGACATCTTGGAGACTACAGTTCTAGATCGCGACGAAATTTCTGGGATATATTCTCACTAGGAAGCTTCGAGAGTTACAAAAAACTTGCTTTCATGCGTCGGATTTATGTTACTCGACCACCAGGAGACTCACCATGGGTCAACTGCACCCCTTGCAGATGAGTGATCTTGGAGACTACAGGTCTCAGTCCCGACGAAATTTCTGGGTTATATTCTCACTAGGAAGCCTCGAGAGTTACAGTAAACTTGCTTTCATGCATCGGATTCAAGGTACTCGATCACCACGAGAGTCTCCATGGGTCAACTGCAGCCCTTGCAGACAAGTGATCTTGGAGACTACAGTTCTTAATCGCGACGAAATTTCTGGGTTATATACTCACTAGGAAGCAACGAGAGTTACAGTAAACTACCTTTCATGCATCGGATTCAAGGTACTCGACCACCAGGAGAGTCCTAATGGGTCAACTGCCGCCCTTGCAGATAAGTGATCTTGGAGACAACAGTTCTCAATTGCACGAAATTTCTGGGTTATATTATCACTAGGAAGCCTCGAGAGTTAGAGTAAACTTGCTTTCATGCGTCGGATACAAGATACTGGACCACCAGGAGAGCCTCCAAGGCTCAACTGCAGTCCTTGCAGATAAGTGATCTTGAGACTACAGTTCTCAATCGCGACAAAATTTCTCATTCGTACTCTCACTAGGAAGCCTCGCGAGTTACAGTAAACTTGCTTTCAAGCATTGGATTCAAGGTACTCGAACACCAGGAGAGTCTCCAAGGGTCAACTGCAGCCCTTGCAGATATGTGATCTTGGAGATTACAGTTCTTAATCGCGACGAAATTTCTGGGTTATATTCTCACTAGGAAGCCTCGAGAGTTACAGTAAACTTGCTCCCATTCATCTGATTCAAGGTACTCGACCACCAGGAGAGTCTCCATGGGTCAACTGCAGCCATTGCAGATAAGTGATCTTGGAGACTACAGTTCTCTATCGCGACGAAATTTCTGGAATATATTCTCACTAGGATGCCTCGAGAGTTACGGTAAACTTGCTTTCATGCATCGTATTCAAGGTACTCGACCACAAGGAGAGTCTCCATGGGTCAACTGCAGCCCTTGCAGATAAGTGATTTTGGAGAATACAGTTCTCAATCCCGACGACATTTCTGGGACATATTTTCACTAGGAAGCCTCGAGAGTTACGGTAAACTTGGCTTCATGCATCGGATTCAAGGTACTGGACCACCAAGAGAGTCTCCATGGGTGAACTGCAGCCCTTGCAGCTAAGTGATCTGGGAGACTACAGTTCTCAATCGCGACGAAATTTCTGGGTTACATTCTCACTAGGAGGAAACGAGAGGTACAGAGAACTTGCTTTCATGCATCGTATTCACGAAACTGTACCACCAGGAGAGTCGTCATCGGTCAACTGCAGCCCTTGCAGATAAGTTATCTTGGAAACTACAGTTCCCAATCGCGACGAAATTTCTGGGTTATATTCTCACTAGGAAGCCGCAAGAATTACGGTAATCTTGCTTTCATGCAATGGATTCAAGATACTGGACCACCAGGAGCGTCTCCATGGGTATACTGCAGCCCTTGCAGAAATCTGATCTTGGTGACTACAATTCTAAATCGCGACGAAATTTCTGAATTATATTCTCACTAGGAAACATCGAGAGTTACAGTAAACTTGCATTCATGCATCGAATTCTGGGTACTCGGCCACCAGGAGAGTCTCCATGGGCCAACTGCAGCCCTTGCAGATGAGTGATCTTGGAGACAACAGTTCTGCATCGCGGTGAAATTTCTGGGTTATATTCTCACTAGGAAGCATCGAGAGTTCAGTAAACTTGCTTTCATGCATTGGATTGGAGATACTGGACCACTAGGACAATGTCCATGGGTCAACTGCAGCCCTTGCAGGTAAGTGATCTTGGAGACTACAGTTCCCAATCGCGACGAAATTTCTGAATTATATTCTCACTAGGAATCCTCGAGAGTTAAAGTAAACTTGCTTTCATGCATCGGATTCAAGGTACTCGACCACCAGGAGAGTCTCCATGGGTCAACTGCAGCCCTTGCAAAAAAATCATCTTGGACACAACAGTTCTAGATCGCGACGAAATATCTGGGTTATATACTCACTAGGAAGCCCCGAGAGTTACAGTAAACTTGCTTTTATGCGTCGGATTCAAGGTACTCGCCCACAAGGAGAGTCTCCATGGCTCAACTGCAGCCCTTGCAGATAAGTCATCTTGGAGACTACAGTTTTAGATCGCGACGAAATTTCTGGGTTATATTCCCACTAGGAAGCCTCGAGACGTACAGTAAACTTGCTTTCATGCACCGCATTCAATATACTGGACAACCAGGAGAGTCTCCATGGATCAACTGCAGCCTTTGCAGATAAGTGATTTTGGATACTACAGTTCTCAATCGCGACGAAATTTGTGGGTTATATTCTCACTAGGAAGCCTCGAGAGTTACAGTAAACTTGCATTCATGCACCGGATTAAAGATACTGAACCACCACGAGAGTTTTCATGGGTCAACTGCAGCCCTTATAGATAAGTGATCATGGAGACAACAGTTCTGCATCGCGACGAAAATTCTGGGTTATATTCTCACTAGGAAGCATCGGGAGTTACAGTAAACTTGCTGTCATGCATCGGATTCAAGCTACTCGACGACCAGGAGAGTCTCCATGGGTCAACTGCAGCCCTTGCAGATGAGTGATCTTGGAGACTATAGTTCTCAATCGCGACGAAATTTCTGGGTTATATTCTCACTAGGAAGCCTCGAGAGTTACAGTAAACTTGCTTTCATGCATCGGATTCAAGGTACTCGACCACCAGGCGAGACTCCATGGGTCAACTGCAGCCCTTGCAGATAAGTGATCTTGGAGACAACAGTTTTGCATCGCGACGAAAATTCTGGGTTATATTCTCACTAGGAAGCATCGAGAGTTACAGTAAACTTGCTGTCATGCATCGGATTCAAGATACTGGACCACCAGTAGAGTCTCAATGGATCCACTGCAGCCTTGGAGATAAGTGATTTTGGATACTACAGTTCGCAATTCCGACGACATTTCTGGGTTATATTCTCACTAGGAAGCATCGAGAGTTACAGTAAACTTGCATTCATGCATCGGATTCAAGATACTGGACCACCAGGAGCGCCTCCATGGGTCAACTGCAGCCCTTGCAGAAAGGTCATCTTGGAGACAACAGTTCTAGATCGCGACGAAAGTTCTGGGTTAAATTCTCACTAGGAAGCCTCGAGAGTAACAGTAAAATTGCTTTCATACATCGGATTCAAGGTACTCGGCCACCAGGAGAGTCTCAATGGGTCAACTGCAGCCCTTGCAGTTAAGTGATCTTGGACACTAAACTTCTCAATCGCGACGATAATTTTGGGTTATATTCTCACTAGGAAGCCTCGAGAGTTACAGTAAACTTGCTCCCATTCATCAGATTCTAGGAACTCGACCACCAGGAGAGTCTCCATGGGTCAACTGCAGCCATTGCAGACAAGTGTTCTTGGAGACTACAGTTCTCTATCGCGACGAAATTTCTGCGTTATATTCTCACTAGGAAGCCTCGAGAGTTACGGTAAACTTGCTTTCATGCACCGTATTCAAGATACTGGACCACCAGGAGAGTCTCAATGGATCCACTGCAGCCCTTGCAGACAAGTGATTTTGGATACTACAGTTCTCAATTCCGACGATATTTCTGGGTTAGATTCGCACTAGGGAGCCTCGAGAGTTACAGTAAACTTGCATTCATGCACCGGATTCAAGATACTGGACCACCACGAGAGTCTTCATGGGCAACTGCAACCCTTGCAGATAAGTTATCTTGGAGACTACAGTGCTCAATCCCGACGAAATTTATGGGTTATATTCTCACTAGGAAGCATCGAGAGTTACAGTAAACTTGCTTTCATGCATCGGATTCAAAGTACTCGACCACCAGGAGAGACTTCGTGGGTCAACTGCAGCCCTTGCAGATAAGTGATCTTGGGGACTACAGTTCTCAATCACGACGAAATTTCTGGGTTATATTCTCACTAGGAAGCCTCGAGGGTTACAGTAAACGTTCTCTCATGCATCGGATTCAAGGTACTCGACCACCAGGAGCGACCATTTGGGTCAACTGCAGCCCTTACAGATAAGTGATATTGGAGACTACAGTTCTCAATTGCGACGAAATTTCAGTGTTATATTCTCACTAGGAAGCGTCGAGAGTTACAGTAACCTTGCTTTCATGCATCGGATTGAAGATACTGGACCACCAGGAGAGTCTCCATGGGTCAACTGCAGCCCTATCAGATAAGTGATCTTGGGGACTACTGTTCTCAATCGCTACTAAATGTCTGGGTTATATTCTCACTAGGAAGCCTCGAGAGTTTCAGTAAACTTGCTCTCATGCGTCGGATTCACGGTACTCGACCACCAGGAGAGTGTCCATGGGTCATCCGCAACCCTTGCAGATAAATGATCTAAGAGACTACAGTTTTCAACCGCGACGAAATTTGTGGGTTATATTCTCACTAGGAAGCCTCGAGAGTTACAGTGATCTTGCTTTCATTCATCGGATTCAAGATACTGTACCACCAGGATAGTCTCCATGGGTCTACTGCAGCCCTTGCAAATAAGTCATCTTGGAGACTACAGTTCTAGATCGCGACGAAATTTCTGGGTTACATTCTCACTAGGAAGCCTCGAGAGTTACAGTAAACTTGCTTTCATGAACCGGATTCAATGTACTGGACCACCAGGTGATCAACCATGGGTGACCTGCAGCCCTTGCAGGTAAGTGATCTTCGAGACTACAGTTCTCAATCGCGACGAAATTACTGGGTTATATTCTCACTAGGAGGCCTCGAGAGGTACAGTAAACTTGCTTTCATGCATCGCATTCAAGATACTGTACCACCAGGATAGTCTAAATGGGTCAACTACAGCCCTTGCACATAAGTGATCTTGGAGACTACAGTTCTCAATCGTGACGAAATTTCTGGGTTATATTCTCACTAGGAGGCCTCGGGAGTTACAGTAAACTTTCTTTCATGCATCGGATTCAAGGTACTCGACCACCAGCATAGTCTCCATGGGTCAACTACAGCCATTGCAGATTAGTGATCTTGGAGACCACAGTTCTCACTCGCGACGATATTTCTGGGGTATATTCTCACTAGGAATCCTCGAGAGTTACGGTAAACTTGCTTTCATGCACCGCATTCAAGATACTGGACGACCAGGAGAGTCTTCATGGGTCAACTGTAGCCCTTGCAGATAAAGTATCTTGGAGACTACAGTGCTCAATCGCGGCGAAATTTCTGGGTTATATTCTCTCTAGGAAGCTTCGAGAGTTGCAGTAATCTTGCTTTCATGCATCGAATTCAAGATACCGGACCACCAGGAGAGTCTCCATTTGTCAACAGTAGCCCTTGCAGGTAAGTGATCCTGGAGACTAATGTTCTCAATCACGACGAACTTTCTGGGTTATATTCTCACTAGGAAGCCTCGAGAGTTACGGTAAACTTGGTTTCATGCATCGGATTCAAAGTACTCAACCACGAGGAGAGTCTCCATGGGTCAACCGCAGCCCTAGCAGATAAGTAATCTTGGAGACCACAGTTCTCAATCGCGACGAAATTTCTGGGTTATATTCTCAATGGGAGGCCTCGAAAGTTAGAGTAAACTTGCTTTCATGCGTCGGATTCAAGGTTTTCGACCACCAGGAGAGTCGCCATGGGTCAGCCGCACCCGTTGCAGATGCATTATCTTGGAAACCACAGTTCTCAATCGCGACGAAATTTCTGGGTTATATTCTCACTAGGAAGCCTCGAGAGCTACAGTAAACTTGCTTTCATGCGTCGGATTCGTGGTACTCGACCACCAGTTTGGTCTCCATGGGTCAACTGCAGCCCTTGCAGATAAGTCATCTTGGAGACTACAGTTTTAGATCGCAACGAAATTTCTGAGTTATATTTCCCACTAGGAAGCCTCGAGAGGCACAGTAAACTTGCTTTCATGCACCGCATTCAATATACTGGACCACCAGGAGAGTCTATATGGATCAACTGCAGCCCTTGCAGAATAGTGATCTTGGAGACTACAGTTCTCAATCGCGACGAAATTTCTGGGTTATATTCACACTAGGAAGCCTCGAGAGTTACGGTAATCTTGGTTTCATGCATCGGATTCAAGGTACACAACCACCAGGAGAGCCTCCATGTGTCAAATGCAGCCCATGCAGATAAGTTATCTTGGAGACTACAGTTCTCAATTGCGACGAAATTTTTCGGTTATATTCTCACTAGGAGGCCTCGAGAGGTACAGTGAACTTGCTTTCATGCGTCGGATTCATGGTATTCGACCACCAGGAGAGTCGCCATGGGCCAGCCGCAGCCGTTGCAGATGCTTTATCTTGGAAATCACAGTTCTCAATCGCGACGAAATTTCTGGGTTATATTCTCACTAGGAAGCCTCGGGAGTTACAGTAAACTTTCTTTCATGCATCGGATTCAAGGTACTCGACCACTAGCATAGTCTCCATGGGTCAACTACAGCCATTGCAGATTAGTGATCTTGGAGGCTACAGTTCTCACTCGCGACGATATTTCTGGGGTATATTCTCACTAGGAATCCTCGAGAGTTACGGTAAACTTGCTTTCATGCACCGCATTCAAGATACTGGACGACCAGCAGAGTCTCAATGGATCAACTGCAGCCCTTGCAGATTAGTGATTTTGGATACTACAGTTCTCAATCGCGACGAAATTTCTGGGTTATAGTCTCACTAGGAAGCCTCGATAGTTACAGTAAACTTGCATTCATGCACCGGATTCAAGATACTGGACTACCACGAGAGCCTTCATGGGTCAACTGCAGCCCTTGCAGATAAGGTATCTTGGAGACTACAGTGCTCAATCGCGACGAAATTTCTGGGTTATATTCTCACTAGGAAGCTTCGAGAGTTGCAGTAATCTTGCTTTCATGCATCGAATTCAAGATACCGGACCACCAGGAGAGTCTCCATTTGTCAACTGCAGCCCTTGCAGGTAAGTGACCTTGGAGACTACTGTTCTCAATCACGACGAACTTTCTGGGTTATATTCTCACTAGGAAGCCTCGAGAGTTACGGTAAACTTGGTTTCATGCATCGGATTCAAGGTACTCAACCACCAGGAGAGTCTCCATGGGTCAACTGCAGCCCTAGCAGATAAGTGATCTTGGAGACTACAGTTCTCAATCGCGACGAAATTTCTGGGTTATATTCTCAGTAGGAAGCCTCGAGAGGTACAGTAAACTTGCTTTCATGAACCGGATTCAATGTACTGGACCACCAGGTGATCCACCACGGGTGAACTGCAGCCCTTGCAGGTAAGTGATCTTGGAGACTACAGTTCTCAATCGCGACGAAATTACTGGGTTATATTCTCACTAGGAGGCCTCGAGAGGTACAGTAAACTTGCTTTCATGCATTGCATTCAAGATACTGTACCACCAGGATAGTCTCAATGGGTCAACTGCAGCCCTTGCACATAAGTGATCTTGGAGACTACAGTTCTCAATCGTGACGAAATTTCTGGGTTATATTCACAATAGGAGGCCTCGAATGTTAGAGTAAACTTGGTTTCATGCGTCGGATTCAAGGTATTCGACCACCAGGAGAGTCGCCATTGGTCAGCCGCAGCCGTTGCAGATGCATTATCTTGGAAACCACAGTTCTCAATCGCGACGAAATTTCTGGGTTATATTCTCACTAGGAAGCCTCGGGAATTACAGTAAACTTTCTTTCATGCTTCGGATTCAAGGTAATCGACCACCTGCATAGTCTCCATGGGTCAACTGCAGCCCTTGCAGATAAGTGATCTTGGAGACTACAGTTCTTAATCGCGACGAAATTTCTGGGTTATATTCTCACTAGGAAGCCTCGAGAGCTACAGTAAACTTGCTTTCATGCATCGGATTCAAGATACTGGACCACCAGGAGCGTCTCCATTGGTAAACTGCGGCCCTTGCAGATATGTGATCATGGAGACTACAATTCCCAATCGCGACGAAATTTCTGGATTATATTCTCACTAGGAAACATCGAGAGTTAGAGTAAACTTGCTTTCATGCATCGAATTGAAGGTACTCGGCCACCAGGAGAGTCTCCACGGGTCAACTGCAGCCCTTTCAGATAAGTGATCTTGGAGACTACAGCTCTCAATCGCGACGAAGTTTCTGGGTTATATTCCCACTAGGAAGCCACGAGAGTTACAGTAAACTTGCTTTCTTTCAGTTGATTCAAGGTACTGCACCTCCAGGACAGTCTCCATGGGTCAACTGCAGCCCTTGCAGGTAAGTGATCTTGGAGTCTACAGTTCTCAATCGCGATGAAATTTCTGGGTTATATTCTCACTAGGAAGCGTCGAGAGTCACAGTAAACTTGCTTTCATGCATCGGATTCAAGGTACTCGACTACCAGGAGAGTCTCCATGGGCAACCTGCAGCCCTTGCAGGTAAGTGATCATGGAGACTACTGTTCTCAATCGCGACGAAATTTCAGGGTTATAATCTCACTAGGAATACTCGAGGGTTACAGAAAACTAGCTTTCATGCATCGGATTCAAGGTACTCAACCACCAGGAGAGTCTCCATGGGTCAACCGCAGCCCTAGCAGATAAGTGATCTAGAAGACTACAGTTCTCAATCGCGACGAAGTTTCTGGGTTATATTCCCACTAGGAAGCCACGAGAGTTACAGTAAACTTGCTTTCTTTCAGTTGATTCAAGGTACTGCACCTCCAGGACAGTCTCCATGGGTTAACTGCAGCCCTTGCAGGTAAGTGATCTTGGAGACTACAGTTCTCAATCGCGACGAAATTTCTGGGTTATATTCACACTAGGAAGCCTCGAGAGTTACGGTAATCTTGGTTTCATGCATCGGATTCAAGGTACACAACCACCAGGAGAGCCTCCATGTGTCAAATGCAGCCCATGCAGATAAGTGATCTTGGAGTCTACAGTTCTCAATTGCGACGAAATTTTTCGGTTATATTCTCACTAGGAATCCTCGAGAGGTACAGTGAACTTGCTTTCATGCGTCGGATTCATGGTATTCGACCACCAGGAGAGTCGCCATGGGCCAGCCGCAGCCTTTGCAGATGCTTTATCTTGGAAATCACAGTTCTCAATCGCGACGAAATTTCTGGGTTATATTCTGACTAGGAAGCCTCGGGAGTTACAGTAAAATTTCTTTCATGGATCGGATTCAAGGTACTCGACGACCAGCATAGTCTCCATGGGTCAACTACAGCCATTGCAGATTAGTGATCTTGGAGGCTACAGTTCTCACTCGCGACGATATTTCTGGGGTAGATTCTCACTAGGAATCCTCGAGAGTTACGGTAAACTTGCTTTCATGCATCGGATTCAAGGTACTCGGACACCAGGAGAGTCTCCATGGGTCAACTGCAGCCCTTGCAGATAAGTGATCTTGGAGACTACAGTTATCAATCGCGACGACATTTCTGGGTTATATTCCCACTAGGAAGCCTCGAGAGTTACAGTAAACTTGCATTCATGCATCGGATTCAAGGTACTTGACCACCAGGAGAGTCTACATGGGTTAGACTGCAGCCATTGCTCATAAGTCATCTTTGTGAATACAGTCCGAGATCGCGACGAAATTTCTGGGATATATTCTCACTACGAAGCCTCAAGAGTTACAGTAAACTTCCTTTCACTCTGCTGATTCAAGATACTGGAACACCAGGAGACACTCGATGGGTCAACTGGAGCCCTTGCAGATAAGTGATCTTGGTGACTACAGTTCCCAATCGCGACGAAGTTTATGGGTTATATTCTCACTAGGAGACCTCGAGAGTTACAGTGAAATTGCTTTCATGCATCGTATTCAAGGTACTTGCCCACCAGGATAGTCACCATGGGTTAGACTGCAGCCCCTGCACATAAGTCATCTTGGAGACTACAGTTCTAGATCGCGACGAAATTTCTGGGATATATTCTCACTAGGAAGCCTCGAGAGTTACAAAAAACTTGCTTTCATGCGTCGGAGTTATGGTACTCGACCACCAGGAGAGTCACCATGGGTCAACTGCACCCCTTGCAGATGAGTGATCTTGGAGACTACAGGTCTCAGTCCCGAAGAAATTTCTGGGTTATATTCTCACTAGGAAGCCTCGAGAGTTACAGTAAACTTGCTTTCATTCACCGGATTCAAGGTAATCGACCACCAGGAGAGTCTCCATGGGTCAACTGCAGCCCTTGCAGATAAGTGATCTTGGAGACTACAGTTCTCAATCACGACGAACTTTCTGGGATATATTCTCACTAGGAAGCCTCGAGAGCTACAGTCAACTTGCTTTCATGCGTCGGATACAAGATACTGGACCACCAGGAGAGCCTCAATGGCTCAACTGCAGCCCTTGCAGATAAGTGATCTTGAGAAAACAGTTCTCAATCGCGACGAAATTTCTCGTTCGTATTCTCACTGGGATGCCTCGAGAGTTACGGTAAACTTCCTTTCACTCAGCTGATTCAAGATACTGCAACACCAGGAGAGTCACCATGGCCAACTGCAGCCCTTGCAGATAAGTGATCTGGATGACTACAGTTCTCATTCGCGACGAAGTTTCTGGGTTATATTCTCACTAGGAACCCTCAAGAGTAACAATAAACTTGCTTTCATGCATCGGATTCAAGGTACTCGACCATCAGGAGAGTCTAAATGCGACAACTGCAGCCCTTGCAGATAAGTGATCTCGGAGACTAAAGTTCTGCATCGCACCGAAATTTCTGGGTTATATTCTCACTAGGAAGCCTGGAGAGTTACAGTAAACTTGCTTTCATGCATCGGATTCAAGGTACTCGGACACCAGGAGAGTCTCCATGGGTCAACTGCAGCCCTTGCAGATAAGTGATCTTGGAGACTACAGTTATCAATCGCGACGACATTTCTGGGCTATATTCCCACTAGGAAGCCTCGAGAGTTACAGTAAACTTGCATTCATGCATCGGATTCAAGGTACTTGACCACCAGAGAGTCTACATGGGTTAGACTGCAGCCATTGCACATAAGGCATCTTGGTGACTACAGTCTGAGATCGCGACGAAATTTCTGGGATATATTCTCACTACGAAGCCTCAAGAGTTACAGTAAACTTCCTTTCACTCTGCTGATTCAAGATACTGGAACACCAGGAGACACTCGATGGGTCAACTGGAGCCCTTGCAGATAAGTGATCTTGGTGATTACAGTTCCCAATCGCGACGAAGTTTATGGGTTATATTCTCACTAGGAAACCTCGAGAGTTACAGTGAAATTGCTTCCATGCATCGGATTCAAGGTACTCGAGCACCAGGAGACTCTAAATGGGTCAACTGCAGCCCTTGCATATAAGTGATCTTGGAGACTACTGTTCTGCATCGCACCGAATTTTCTGGGTTACATTCTCACCAGGAAGCCTCGAGAGTTACAGTAAACTTGCTTTCATGCATCGTATTCAAGGTACTTGCCCACTAGGATAGTCACCACGGGTTAGACTGCAGCCCCTGCACATAAGTCATCTTGGAGACTACAGTTCTAGATCGCGACGAAATTTCTGGGATATATTCTCACTAGGAAGCTTCGAGAGTTACAAAAAACTTGCTTTCATGCGTCGGATTTATGTTACTCGACCACCAGGAGACTCACCATGGGTCAACTGCACCCCTTGCAGATGAGTGATCTTGGAGACTACAGGTCTCAGTCCCGACGAAATTTCTGGGTTATATTCTCACTAGGAAGCCTCGAGAGTTACAGTAAACTTGCTTTCATGCATCGGATTCAAGGTACTCGATCACCACGAGAGTCTCCATGGGTCAACTGCAGCCCTTGCAGACAAGTGATCTTGGAGACTACAGTTCTTAATCGCGACGAAATTTCTGGGTTATATACTCACTAGGAAGCAACGAGAGTTACAGTAAACTACCTTTCATGCATCGGATTCAAGGTACTCGACCACCAGGAGAGTCCTAATGGGTCAACTGCCGCCCTTGCAGATAAGTGATCTTGGAGACAACAGTTCTCAATTGCACGAAATTTCTGGGTTATATTATCACTAGGAAGCCTCGAGAGTTAGAGTAAACTTGCTTTCATGCGTCGGATACAAGATACTGGACCACCAGGAGAGCCTCCAAGGCTCAACTGCAGTCCTTGCAGATAAGTGATCTTGAGACTACAGTTCTCAATCGCGACAAAATTTCTCATTCGTACTCTCACTAGGAAGCCTCGCGAGTTACAGTAAACTTGCTTTCAAGCATTGGATTCAAGGTACTCGACCACCAGGAGAGTCTCCAAGGGTCAACTGCAGCCCTTGCAGATATGTGATCTTGGAGATTACAGTTCTTAATCGCGACGAAATTTCTGGGTTATATTCTCACTAGGAAGCCTCGAGAGTTACAGTAAACTTGCTCCCATTCATCTGATTCAAGGTACTCGACCACCAGGAGAGTCTCCATGGGTCAACTGCAGCCGTTGCAGATAAGTGATCTTGGAGACTACAGTTCTCTATCGCGACGAAATTTCTGGAATATATTCTCACTAGGATGCCTCGAGAGTTACGGTAAACTTGCTTTCATGCATCGTATTCAAGGTACTCGACCACAAGGAGAGTCTCCATGGGTCAACTGCAGCCCTTGCAGATAAGTGATTTTGGAGAATACAGTTCTCAATCCCGACGACATTTCTGGGACATATTTTCACTAAGAAGCCTCGAGAGTTACGGTAAACTTGGCTTCATGCATCGGATTCAAGGTACTGGACCACCAAGAGAGTCTCCATGGGTGAACTGCAGCCCTTGCAGCTAAGTGATCTGGGAGACTACAGTTCTCAATCGCGACGAAATTTCTGGGTTACATTCTCACTAGGAGGAAACGAGAGGTACAGAGAACTTGCTTTCATGCATCGTATTCACGAAACTGTACCACCAGGAGAGTCGTCATCGGTCAACTGCAGCCCTTGCAGATAAGTTATCATGGAAACTACAGTTCCCAATCGCGACGAAATTTCTGGGTTATATTCTCACTAGGAAGCCGCAAGAATTACGGTAATCTTGCTTTCATGCAATGGATTCAAGATACTGGACCACCAGGAGCGTCTCCATGTGTATACTGCAGCCCTTGCAGAAATCTGATCTTGGTGACTACAATTCTAAATCGCGACGAAATTTCTGAATTATATTCTCACTAGGAAACATCGAGAGTTACAGTAAACTTGCATTCATGCATCGAATTCTGGGTACTCGGCCACCAGGAAAGTCTCCATGGGCCAACTGCAGCCCTTGCAGATGAGTGATCTTGGAGACAACAGTTCTGCATCGCGGTGAAATTTCTGGGTTATATTCTCACTAGGAAGCATCGAGAGTTCAGTAAACTTGCTTTCATGCATTGGATTGGAGATACTGGACCACTAGGACAATGTCCATGGGTCAACTGCAGCCCTTGCAGGTAAGTGATCTTGGAGACTACAGTTCCCAATCGCGACGAAATTTCTGAATTATATTCTCACTAGGAATCCTCGAGAGTTAAAGTAAACTTGCTTTCATGCATCGGATTCAAGGTACTCGACCACCAGGAGAGTCTCCATGGGTCAACTGCAGCCCTTGCAAAAAAATCATCTTGGACACAACAGTTCTAGATCGCGACGAAATATCTGGGTTATATACTCACTAGGAAGCCCCGAGAGTTACAGTAAACTTGCTTTTATGCGTCGGATTCAAGGTACTCGCCCACAAGGAGAGTCTCCAT
>NW_025728726.1:0-49679 GCF_021461385.2 Schistocerca piceifrons
GTGTGCAATGAATGAGTGCTGGCTGGTAATTAATTGCACTCCTTGGAGGGAAATGCCATAGGAAGTAGTCTTTAAAAAGTGAATGTTTTTCGTTAAAAGACAAAAGTTACTTTAGAAAAAAGTAATAGTGGGGCTTTTTGTCGTTGAACAAAATAAGTACAATGAACATACGTTATCAGATTTGCGCAAAATGCAGCTTCACACTACCTTTTGATTATAACACAATATACTATACATCGTCCCGAACCGTGACCAGAGTCGCGAGACGAGCAGAGCACGCCGCCGACGCCCGCTCAGTACAACCGTCCACCCGCTACTACTGTCGACCGACTACTACCTCTCCCGACTCGCGCTACAATATATATAACAACTGTTCCTGGCGACCCGGTGCGTGCCACTACTGTCGTCTGGCGCGGTCCAAGCGCCGACTAGCAACGATAAATAACTCTCTGGTCAGACAGAGATGCTGTCATGCCTCGCCATCGCTCTGGTAATGAATACATACGTGTTGCAGCGTGCGTACCACCGGAACACGCAGTGGCGGAGCCAAAGACTGTGTTGTCGAGGTCGAGTGCGAGCGGGAAGAGAGGCAGCGTCGGCACGGAGATGCAAGCGAGCGCGAGACGCACGGGGGCTGCGGCGTGGCGCGTTTGCGGTCGGCGCCTTTGGTGGCAACGGCCGGGACAAGCAGCGGTGTATGGTGTGGTGCGGGGCGGACAGGGGCGGCGGTGGACGGGGAGGAGGCGGCGCGACGACGGCATGGGGGCGAAAACGGGACGGGGGACGGCGGATGTTGAGAGGCGTCACGCGCGGACAGGACACAGACACAGAGACACACAGATTGGAAAGGGAGGGTGCGCGGTAATAGTTGGGAATGTGCGTACCGTGCGGGACGGGAGTGGGCGAGGAACACGGTCGTGGCCCCTGTTTTGGGTGCGTGTGATGACGTCGGTGTGTTGTGGGAAGGGAAGGTGCTGTGGCGGCGGCGCGTAATGGGCGTAGGCCGAAAAGAGAAAGGAACGTCGGCAGTGTGTTGGCAAGCGTCGGTTCGACTGCGACGTTGATGGGCAGGGCAGGGCGAGGTTAATGGTGGTAGGAGTAGGCGTGTGGGCGCACAAAATCTGCCGCTGCAGGCGGTGCCGTAACCGCCATGGCGGGAAGGAGAGAGGGCCAAAGAAAGAAAGAAAGAAAGAAAGAAGAAAACAAAAAAAAAAAAAAAAAAGGAGGAGGGGGGGGGCGAAAGTGGAGAGGCGGTGGTGTGAGAAGGGCGGGGGCGGAAGGAAGGCAGGAAGGACAAGAGGCGAGGCGACGGCTTGCTTTGTGTATCGGTCGGTCTCTGGCTATGCTTCGTTTTCTGCAGCAGGGTCGGTGCGCGGCGTGGCTCGCGGCAGTGGGAACGCCTGGCGGCTGGACGGCCAGCAATGCGGTTGGATGGGCGGCCACAGCACCGCACCTGTGCCCGAGGAGGAGACGCTGGCGGCGGGCCCTGAGGTGAGGCCGGCTCGGCTCGGCTGGGGCTGTGGATGTGTAGGTGTGCGCCGCTGCTGCAACAACGAGTAAAACGCGAGAAGAAGGGATGGCGGTAGAGAGAGGAAAAAAAAAGGTCGTGTTGTGTTGATGCGCAGGCAGACGCGTACAGAGAGACGAGCCCGGTCTGCAGCAGGGTGTGGCCGTGCCGAGTGCAGAACAGCGGCGGCTCGGTTCGGTTCGGCCCGGCCCGGCCCGGCCCGGCGGGCCGCGCTGTTGTCGCGGACGTGAGCGCCCCCTGGCGGGTGGCCGGAGGCGGCGCGGCGTGTTGGACGTGTGGCTGGTGGCAGTGCACAATTTGCGAGTGGCTGGCGGTGTGGTGTGGCGGTTGGCGCGTCGGGCGGCGGAGAGAGAGAGAGAGGGGGAGGAGAGGTATGTGTTGCGGGCGCCCTTTGCTGCGCTGCGTCGTTGCGTGTGCCGTACAGGGCGGGCGCTTGTCGACTGTGTGGGCGGTGTGGCGAATTGGCGTGAAACGGCTGCCGAGAGGTGTGTGGTAGCGAGCCGGTCGGTGTCAGTGCGAAGGGGAATGTGCGTGCGTTTGGCGGTTTCGGTGTGCTTTTTGCGGCGTGAGAGTGGGGAATTAGTGGGGCCGGCTGTTGTGTTGGTTCCTTGTGTCTTGTGTCGCGTAGCTTGATGGCAACGTGGAAGGACGCCGGTTTCGTTTCGAGCCTTGCGTGTGGTTGTCGACGTTGACTGGTTGGCGTGTGCATGTGTGGGTCGCGAGTGCGTTTTTGGCTGGCTGTGTGTGTGTGTGTGTGTGTGTGTGTGTGTTTTGGGGGGGAAGGGGGAGGCGGTGGTGAAAGTGCAGTCGTTGCCACGGGCGCGTCGTCGGGTGGGGCTGGGGCTGTGCGTCGTGGCGGAAAGGTGGTAGGTTGCGGGAAGCGAGCCCGTCGTTGACGGTGTCGCGTGAGTTGTGACTCGAGTGGGGCGCGGGGCGCGGGACAGGAGCAGCGTGCCGCTGCGTCGTGGTCGTCAGCAGAGGCTGTGCGTGTGCTTGTCCTTTTTGTGGGCGGTTCGTGCGAGGCGTTTTTTGTTTCGTGTTGCCCTAGTTGTTAGTTTATTTTTTTTTTGTGTTTGTTATTTTGAGACGACGACTGGTTGGTGGCGTGCGCGCGAAGTGGCGGTGTGCGCTTCCCGTGTCGTTTTGTTTTTGTTTGGTTTTTTTTGTTTTTGTGTGTTTTTTTTTTGCACTGGGCCCCGGGGGGTGGGTGGGTGCGTGTGTGTCGATTGCCGGCTGGCGAAAGGTGCGCCATCGGCGGGGTGGGTCGCCGGCACAAGTAGAGGCGGCGGCGTTGTTGCTGTTGTTGTGTGGTGTTTGTTTTGTTCGGCTGTGTCGGCGAGCTGTGTTGCGGTGCGTGTGAATGGTGGTGCAAAAGTGCTGGCGTTGGGGCTGCGACTGCGACGGCGGCGAGCCGCGGGCGCGCATGATAGTGATGTTGTGAACAGCGGCTGTGTACGGTAGTGGTGTTGTTGTAGCACGACGTGCATCCGGGCCGGCGCGGAAAGCGCAGTTGCGGGCGGTTGCCCTTCGGTGCCAGCCATGTCGCGTGAGCGGCGGGTTGCTCTGGTGTCGACACGTGGTGCTCTGGGTTGTTGTGTGGTGCCCTTTGGCCGGTGGGGGTGGTTCGCGTGTGTCTCGTTCGCGCTCGGTATCTGGTCGTGGTCGTGCTGCTCCCCCGTCTGTCGGCGGTTTTCGACGTCGTCTGTACGTTTTTGTTCGTTTGCGGCGTGCCTGCCGACGTCGTCCCGTCGCGACCTTTCAACCGAAAGTGTGGCGCCCGAAGGTGAACGAACGTAACCCTGACCTCGGCGCTTTACGCTGAGCCGAGCGAACCGAACCTAACCTGTGGTGTGGCGAGGTGAGCTCAGCCTGTGAGCCCCTAACGTCTACGTAAGGTAAGCTGTCCGGCTGACGCCTCACGTTTGAACGCTTTTTTTTAACCTAGCACTGACCCCTTAACCTAACGTGTAACCTAACCTAACCTCTGACGCCTGACGTGTTTGAATGCTTAACCTAAGTTTGACGCTTAACCTAACCCAAGTCCCCTTAACCTAACCCACGTCCACCTAACCCTAACCTAACCTAGACGTGTAAACGTAATGTGTAACGCGTAACGTGTAAGGTCGGCTGTCGTGTGTGCTGACGGCAGATTGGGTTGGTCTGTAGATTCGGATTGCGGTTTGCCTCGGTCGAGGGGTTGGGTCGGAAGCGGCGAGGGGCGGCGGCGCCTGTTGCGCAGGCGGCGTCCGTTTGCGGCGGGCAATTGTTGATAAACGGCTGTGAATGTTGGCGGGCGAGAGGAGGAGGACGGCGCGCGATGTGGCCCGACGGCTGCGGGCCGATCGGGAAACGGCGGGAGGGCGACGGAAGGCGATGGGGCGGCGGAGGCGCGTTTGCACGGCCGTCATCGCCGCACGCCTCGGCTTGTGTGGCTGTGGCGCCGGCCGCGCTGGCCGGGCTGCCGCGGCGACGGTGTGGGAGTTTTGCCGAAGGTTTGGCCATTGTGGCGGGTCGTCGGCTGGGGCTGTGGGGGCGGCATTTGGGCGGGGGCGGCGATTCTCGGCGGGCCGACCCAGGCTGTAGCGCGCGGTAGCTGCAGTTTGGCCGTGGTTTGCGGCGCTGCCGTGGCGACTGGTTGGCGACTGTGGTGTGGCTGTGTGTAGCCCCATCCTCGGTGGTTTGAAAGGCGCGGGCGGTTGTGGCGCAGGTTTGGGGCTGCTCCGCACAGGCTGTCGGACGTTGGGCGGTAGCAAGCGCGGGAGGCGCGGCGCGGCGGCGCGCAGAGTGGCGGCCGCTCTCTCGGCCGTCCGCGCCCGCCCGCGACACTGGCTGGGCCTTGTGATTCTCTGCTCTGCTGCTGTGCTGTGCTTGCGTGCCTGCCTGCCGTCCCGCTCGCTCTCGCTCTCGCTCTCGCTGTGTGTTACGCGCGTCGTCGAAATGGCAGATCAGGCGGCTACGAACGAGACTGCTGCGGCACCCCGCCGCCACCGGCACTACGAAGAAGGCCAAGTCTGCGTCGTCTGCGAAGAAGCCGCGCGCCAAGCCTGCGCACCCGCGCACCTCTGAGATGGTGACGGCCGCCATCAAGAGTCTGAAGGAGCGCGGCGGGTCGTCGCTGCAGGCGATCAAGAAGTACATTGCCGCGCACTACAAGCTGGACGCGGAGAAGCTGGCGCCGTTTATCAAGAAGTACCTCAAGTCGGCCGTCGTGGCGGGCGAGCTGGTGCAGACGAAGGGGAAGGGCGCGTCCGGCTCGTTCAAGCTTGCCGGCGCCGGCGGCGGGGGGGCGGCCGAGGGCGGCAAGGCTCGTGCTGGCGGTGCCAAGAAGAAGCGCGCCGCTCCGGCCAGCAAGGAGAAGAAGGGCGCCCGTGCGGCCGGCGCAAAGAAGGCTGGTGGCGTGAAGGCGGCGACCGGTCGGAAGGCGGGCGCCGCCAAGAAGGCGTCTGCGGCGTCGGCCGCTCCCGCGGGTGCGAAGAAGGCGGCTGCGGCCAAGCCGGCCAAGGCCAAGTCGCCGTCGAAGGCGAAGAAGGCCGCCAAGGTTCCGACGAAAAAGCCGAAGGCGCCGCGCCCGAAGAAGGCGACGACGCCGTCTAAGGCGAAGGCTTCGCCCAAGAAGAAGAAGTAGAGTAGAGGAGAAAGAGATGGGAGAAAGGAAGGGTTTGGCGCTTGACTCCGTCGTCCCCACCCCCCGTCGTCGTCTAGTGGCGCGCAAGAGACGCGCGGCCCAAAACGGCCCTTCTCAGGGCCATCAAAGCACGTCGGGGAAGGTTTTGATTGTCGTGTTGCGTTTGGTGTGGGTGTCTGTCTGTCTGGCGTTTCTGTATGCCCGTGGGGATGCTGTTTGCGTGCCGTGGTGGTTGGATTGCGGGGGTCGGTGGCGGGTGTGGGCGGCGGTAGCGGTAAGCGGTTTTGTTGTTGATTGTCGCCGTGTTTGTGGCGGCGGCCGACGGTTGGTTTTCTGTCACGTTGTTTTGTTTGAATACGTTGGTTGGCTTGCCTGCGTTCGTTCTTCTCGGATGTCTGTCTTGTCTAGTCGTGTCTGGTCTTTGTTGTTTTGTTCCTTTGTGTGTGTGTGTGTGTGTTATGTTTTGCAACGGGGGGCACGTTGAGATGTGGAAGGAGTCGGCGGGGATTTCGGTGGCGTGTAGAGCGAGCGAGCGCGCCTGCCTGGCCGTTGGCCGTCGGAGTGGAGTGCGGGTTTGTTTTTGTGTTTTCGAAACGAAAGCGGCGGCCGGCCGGCCAGCCACCCGTGCGGTGTGACGTCGGCCGTTGGGTATTGTGCGCTTTGAGCGCCGGGGAGGGATGATGTGTGATTGTTGCGCGCTGCTAAGCAGGCAGGCAGAGTGAGCGGGGTGTGGCGGACGGACGGGAAGTGGTGGTTGTTGTTTTTGGGTTGCGGGGCGAGAGGCAGGCGACCGACAAAGTTTGCTCGCGACGGAGAGATGTTAGTGGCCCTGAAAAGGGCCGTTTTTGTTTGTGCGGTGCGGTGCCCGCGGCGCGGTTTAGGCGCGCTCGCCGCGGATGCGGCGCGCGAGCTGGATGTCCTTGGGCATGATGGTGACGCGCTTGGCGTGGATTGCGCACAGGTTGGTGTCTTCGAAGAGGCCGACGAGGTAGGCCTCGCTGGCCTCCTGCAGGGCCATGACTGCGGAGCTCTGGAAGCGCAGGTCGGTCTTGAAGTCCTGGGCGATCTCGCGCACTAGGCGCTGGAATGGCAGCTTGCGGATGAGCAGCTCTGTGCTCTTCTGGTAGCGCCTGATTTCTCGCAGGGCGACGGTGCCCGGCCTGTAGCGGTGGGGCTTCTTGACGCCTCCGGTGGCGGGCGCGCTCTTCCTCGCCGCCTTGGTGGCGAGCTGTTTGCGCGGCGCCTTTCCGCCGGTGGACTTGCGGGCCGTTTGCTTTGTGCGGGCCATAGCGGTAGCGGAGCGGCGTGCGTGGAGGTTAGGTGCGGCGCGGCGTCCGGTGCTGCCTTGACAACGGGCCCGCGCGCCTCCGTGCTGCGCTTATATGCCCTCGGTTGCGCGTGGTGGGGGGAGGGCGGGCCAGAGTCTATATAGGGGGGCGGCGGGCGCGCTGGGCGCAGACCGTAGCCGACTCGCCAGCCGCTGCAGCTGCTGTTTGTGCACGTTTTGCTTTGCCCGAGGAAGGAAGGATGACAGGCCGCGGCAAGGGAGGAAAGGGGCTCGGCAAGGGTGGCGCCAAGCGGCACCGCAAGGTGTTGCGCGACAACATCCAGGGCATCACGAAGCCCGCCATCCGCCGCCTGGCTCGCAGGGGCGGCGTGAAGCGCATCTCTGGTCTGATCTACGAGGAGACCCGCGGGGTGCTGAAGGTGTTCCTGGAGAACGTGATCCGCGACGCGGTGACGTACACTGAGCACGCCAAGCGCAAGACTGTGACGGCCATGGACGTGGTGTACGCCCTGAAGAGGCAGGGGCGCACCCTGTACGGTTTCGGCGGTTAGGCTGCGTCGCAGCGGGCGCTGGCCTTCCCGCGGCCGTGCTTGTGGGTGGGAGAGACTAGAAAACGGCCCTTTTCAGGGCCACCACACTGTTCGGAAGTTGAAAAGTGCGAAAGAGTCTGTGTTGTTTGTTTGTTTCTTTCTTTCCGTTTGAGCGACGTGATGTGACTGGGAGGGGAGAAGGAAAGGAAACGTGTCATGTGGCTGGCTGTGTGTGGGAGCTGCTTCGTTTGTGTTTGTTATTGTGTGTCGTTGTATCGATCGCGACGGAGATGGCGGGCTGTGTGTTGTTGTGCGAGAGGCGGTGATTATTTGCTTGCGTGGTTTGGCTCTGTGTGTTTGCGGCGGCGTTGGGGTTTCCGAGGCAAGGCGTGTGGGCACAGGCGGCCGGATCAGCTGTTTCGTTCGTGTCGACGGCCGTTGCGCGCGGGAGTGGAGGGCGGTGTGTCGACACGCCTCCCTGTAACAATGGTCATTATTGCTGCCGTTGTCGTTTGGAAGGCGACTGCGACCGTGCAAAATGAATGTGTGTGTGTGTGTTTGTTGGGCCACACGGGCTGTGTGGACGACAAGATGGCGGACGTGCGCCGGCGGCGGCTGTGCTGTGAAAGTGCAAAGTTAAAACAAAACAAGGTGCGGCGAGGACGACTGAAATTTTGCTTTGGACGTAGGTTTGTGTGGTGGCCCTGAAAAGGGCCGATTGTTGTGGGCCGGGCCGAGCCGAGCCGGCAAAGCGCGTTGCGTGCAGGGGAGCACGCGGCGCTGCGATTGCCTTGGCCTCCTTTAGGCCTTCTTCTCGGTCTTCTTTGGCAGCAGGACGGCCTGGATGTTGGGCAGGACACCACCCTGTGCGATGGTGACGCCCGACAGGAGCTTGTTGAGCTCCTCGTCGTTGCGGATGGCAAGCTGCAGGTGGCGCGGGATGATGCGCGTCTTCTTGTTGTCGCGGGCCGCGTTTCCGGCCAGCTCGAGCACCTCAGCCGCGAGGTACTCCATGACGGCGGCGAGGTAGACGGGCGCCCCGGCGCCGACGCGCTCTGCGTAGTTTCCCTTGCGCAGGAGGCGGTGGATTCTGCCGACCGGGAACTGGAGCCCAGCCCTGCTTGAGCGGGACTTTGACTTGCCCCTTGACTTTGCCTCCCTTTCCGCGTCCGGACATGGCGATGGGCTAGCGACGGTGCACACGAAACGGAAACGAAAACGACCGGTGCGAGCGGCAGCGAGTCGAGCAGCGGAGTGCGTGCCGGCGCAGCCGGGGTGGGGGGTGCTTTATGGGCTCGGGTGCGGCGGCCGGTTGCGCGCGCGCCCCATTGGTCGGCGGCCGCAACAGGGCGAGCTGGTAAAGGTGCGGCGGCGGCTGGCGGCGGGTGCCACTGTGTGGGGAGACGCTGACTAGAGCGGAGCGCTTGCTACTGGTGTTGCTGCTGCCGTACGTTCGTTCGAGATGCCGCCCAAGACTAGCGGGAAGGCCGCCAAGAAGGCTGGCAAGGCGCAGAAGAACATTTCGAAGGGCGACAAGAAGAAGAAGCGCAAGAGGAAGGAGAGCTATGCCATCTACATCTACAAGGTGCTGAAGCAGGTGCACCCTGACACGGGCATCTCGTCGAAGGCGATGAGCATCATGAACAGCTTCGTGAACGACATTTTCGAGCGCATTGCGGCCGAGGCTTCTCGCCTGGCGCACTACAACAAGCGCTCGACCATCACGTCCCGCGAGATCCAGACCGCTGTGCGGCTGTTGCTGCCTGGCGAGCTGGCCAAGCACGCCGTGAGCGAGGGCACGAAGGCGGTGACCAAGTACACGAGCTCCAAGTAAGGAGGTGGCTCTGGAGTGGAAGGAAGGATGGAGAAGGCTCCTCCGTTGCGAGAGCGGCAAAACGGCCCTTTTCAGGGCCACCAACTTGCCTTTTGCGGGAAGGGCGGAATTGTTGTTGTTGTTGTTTGTGTGGACGGCTGTGATGTATGTGTGCATTTTGATTGTGGGTGGGGGGGGGGCGCGTCAAAGCGTGTTGCGGGGGACGGCCACGAGGTTGGTCGCCGTGGCGTGGAATGGTGGCACGCCTCGTTGGAGTGGTTTTGACCCATTGGTGGTGGTGTGTGTGTGTTACCTGTCTGCGAGGGGGGGACAGTGCGATCGGCGACTTTTGTGTCACCGTAACGACGGCCGTTTGCGGGTTTGTTTTTTGCACATCATACATGGCGAGGGTGAAATGTGAAATGTTTTTGTTTGGTTTTTTTTTTGCCGCCCACTATTCCCTTTGCTGTACGCCGAGTTTGACAATGGTGCGACGTAACTGCAGCGTGGAGGTGTGTGAGTGACGTTGAAATTGAACGTGCCATTAAGACGCATTGTTGTTGTATTGTACTGTACGTGTACGGCGACACGCACGATGATGTACCATTCGACTCTGATTTTTGATAGCCGTGTCTGACTGATTGCGTACGACGCACGCACACCGATGTCGTCATTCAAGATGCACGCGTGTCCAGTGCAGTACAGTAAGCGCGACGCTAGACGGCGGCGGCGGCGGCGGCGGCGGTCGTCGTTTGTTTGGCGAATGTCTGTACACGTGTTTGTCTGTGTCCATCCGGTATGTATGTGTTTGTTTGAAAGTGTTTTGTGTGTCGGTGACGTGGTCCGATCCGTCGCCCCCTGAGTAACTGTCGATCGGCGCGATAGACCGGCGTCACGCAACTGAACCGAAGTCTTGGGCACACCCGTCATACTGTTGTACACCGTCGCGCTGAGAACGGTGACGAAAGGTTGACTTTGATCGGTCGAATGTCTGGGCAGAACGTGAGGAATGAGGCAAGAGTGCAAGGAGGGGGGGCAAAAGAGAGAGGAAGGGAAAAAGGGGAGAAACGCATTCGTAGAGCAACGGAACGTTCCCGTGTCGGAGGCGTATTGGAGCCGCACTGAAATGCGTTTAACGGCGGCGCGGCTGCAAGTGTCTGCCGTGGTGAACGTTACCTTTGACGGCTGCATTGGGCTTTGCTTTTGCTTTTGCTTTTGCTTTCGCTTTCGCTTTCGCTTTCCCGGATGTACGTAACGTTTGTTGATATGGTTCTGAGGAAGAGTGTATGACAGTGCCGTGCCGTCCATGTTCGTGTGCCCTCCCATTGTGTGTATGCTATTGTCTGTGTACTTGAATGATGTATGTAGGTGTTAGTGGACATGTTTCACCAGTGGGGGGAAATGGATCGTCGATAGTTGGCGTCACTCTGTCACGGTCGAGATGACGCACCCTCCGTACAGAAAGGTGTCGAGAAAGTGTGTGTGTGTGTGTGTGCGTCCGTGAATTGGCAGTGTTTGGAGGTGGGCGTGCCCTGCATGTGGCCCGGAAGGCTGTTCGTTTGGCGGTAGTGTTGTGTGGACAGGGGAGGGGCATGCGTAACGCTGCTGGCATGGCATTTCGGGAGATGGGAGGGGGCAAACGAGGAGCGGCGGCCAAAGAAAGGCGGGACGGGGAGGGGCGCGGTGTGGGTGGCTTGCGCCTGTGCTCGGCGTTGTGGTTTGTGCAAAAGAGGAGGAGAAAAACAATGAGTTGCCAGGGAGGGGAGCGGTGTTGTGTTGTGGTTGTCGTGGTGTAGCCGCAGACGCGGCTGTCAGTGAACGTGGCGAGACGGACGGATGCGCGGAGGGGCGGGGGCGGCGCATTTCGCCGGTGCCGTGCCGTGCCGTGCCGTGCCTGACAGCCGCGTGGTCGCTGTGTTGTTGGTGGCGTGGGGGCGAGGAGAGTACCGTACGGGTGTGCTTGTGCGCCGGAAATGGCACACTGCGCCTGCCCGTCTTGGAGGCTGATGGCTGTGGTGTGGAAATGGGGCGCGGTGATGTTGAAGCAGTTGAAGAACAGAAAAGAAACCAAGAAAACGGGAGGCGTGATGCGGCGGTGGTGGTGAGAGCGGGAAAAACAAAACAAACAAAAAAAAAAACAACAAAAAAAAGAAGGAAAAACAACAAGAAACAAAAAAGAAAACAAAAAGTCTATCAATATTAGAATGTAAATGGAAATGGAAATGGACCCAGGTATAACCTCCCTGCACAAATAGCAGAGAGTCCGATGATAATAGAAATGTGCCAGAATGTTAACGTCCCTACAAAACAAACCCAACGATAATATTAATGAAAGAATGAACCGTATGTAACATTGCAACAGACATAATGAAACCTGATAAATTGTATAAGGGCAGCAGCGTTGACCTTTGGCCCTGTATTCAGAATAAAAAGAGCCAAAGATCGTCACCCCAATGAAAAAGACACTGAAACACGTATGTAACATAGCAGCGATGGCGAGACATTGTAGCATCTGTGACCAGAGAGTTTGCGCTGGACCGCGCGAGTGTTGCGAGCGGTTCTCAGTCAGTCAGTCAGTCAGTCGGTCGGTCGTTGCGAGTCTGTAGGTCTGTCTAGTTGAGGGCTGTACTCTGTCAGTAGTCGTCGCGTGCAGTACGCTAATAGTCGTCATGCAGAGCGGTCGGTCAGTAGTAGCAGCCGAGTGCGGTTGTGTGATGTAGGCGGTCGGCAACACTGGTCAAGATGGTGAATAAGGTATACTGTTAATTAATATAATCATTAGATAATGAACAATTTTATTTATTGTAATTATTCTCCAACAAGTTCCCCAATAATAATTTTTATTTCAAAAGCATTTTTCAAACATTTAATTTTTTATTGAACTGAAGAGTTCGTTGCACTTCACATTTCATTCCACTTCTTTGAAGAAAAATTTCACTAAAATCACAAAAAAAAAGAGAATATTATTATTTGCAATGCAGTTCCTCCAAGCGCTGCGCAACAAACAAGAGCAGAAATGTGACATCCATTTATTCTGAGGTAAGACTTTAATTCTGATTGTTTTGCACAGGGCCAAAGACCGATATTTCGGTTTAATTGAAGTTTCTTGTCACTGAACGGACTTTTAAATGTTGTGAAGAATTTATATTTGAGTCAGATTGCGAATTTAACATTTTTGTTGCCATTTTCAATACCTCTCATTGTGGGCGAGGTTACAATTAGCGCAATGTCCATTAGCATCCGTAAATAACATTGTCCATTATTTTAAATTTTGCGGGGAGGTTACAACGCACAAAAAAAAAAAAAACAAAACAAAAAATTGCATTTGTATCCGCTCCTCAATTGTAGATACCCCTTACACAGCTGTGTGCAATGAATGAGTGCTGGCTGGTAATTAATTGCACTCCTTGGAGGGAAATGCCATAGGAAGTAGTCTTTAAAAAGTGAATGTTTTTCGTTAAAAGACAAAAGTTACTTTAGAAAAAAGTAATAGTGGGGCTTTTTGTCGTTGAACAAAATAAGTACAATGAACATACGTTATCAGATTTGCGCAAAATGCAGCTTCACACTACCTTTTGATTATAACACAATATACTATACATCGTCCCGAACCGTGACCAGAGTCGCGAGACGAGCAGAGCACGCCGCCGACGCCCGCTCAGTACAACCGTCCACCCGCTACTACTGTCGACCGACTACTACCTCTCCCGACTCGCGCTACAATATATATAACAACTGTTCCTGGCGACCCGGTGCGTGCCACTACTGTCGTCTGGCGCGGTCCAAGCGCCGACTAGCAACGATAAATAACTCTCTGGTCAGACAGAGATGCTGTCATGCCTCGCCATCGCTCTGGTAATGAATACATACGTGTTGCAGCGTGCGTACCACCGGAACACGCAGTGGCGGAGCCAAAGACTGTGTTGTCGAGGTCGAGTGCGAGCGGGAAGAGAGGCAGCGTCGGCACGGAGATGCAAGCGAGCGCGAGACGCACGGGGGCTGCGGCGTGGCGCGTTTGCGGTCGGCGCCTTTGGTGGCAACGGCCGGGACAAGCAGCGGTGTATGGTGTGGTGCGGGGCGGACAGGGGCGGCGGTGGACGGGGAGGAGGCGGCGCGACGACGGCATGGGGGCGAAAACGGGACGGGGGACGGCGGATGTTGAGAGGCGTCACGCGCGGACAGGACACAGACACAGAGACACACAGATTGGAAAGGGAGGGTGCGCGGTAATAGTTGGGAATGTGCGTACCGTGCGGGACGGGAGTGGGCGAGGAACACGGTCGTGGCCCCTGTTTTGGGTGCGTGTGATGACGTCGGTGTGTTGTGGGAAGGGAAGGTGCTGTGGCGGCGGCGCGTAATGGGCGTAGGCCGAAAAGAGAAAGGAACGTCGGCAGTGTGTTGGCAAGCGTCGGTTCGACTGCGACGTTGATGGGCAGGGCAGGGCGAGGTTAATGGTGGTAGGAGTAGGCGTGTGGGCGCACAAAATCTGCCGCTGCAGGCGGTGCCGTAACCGCCATGGCGGGAAGGAGAGAGGGCCAAAGAAAGAAAGAAAGAAAGAAAGAAGAAAACAAAAAAAAAAAAAAAAAAGGAGGAGGGGGGGGCGAAAGTGGAGAGGCGGTGGTGTGAGAAGGGCGGGGGCGGAAGGAAGGCAGGAAGGACAAGAGGCGAGGCGACGGCTTGCTTTGTGTATCGGTCGGTCTCTGGCTATGCTTCGTTTTCTGCAGCAGGGTCGGTGCGCGGCGTGGCTCGCGGCAGTGGGAACGCCTGGCGGCTGGACGGCCAGCAATGCGGTTGGATGGGCGGCCACAGCACCGCACCTGTGCCCGAGGAGGAGACGCTGGCGGCGGGCCCTGAGGTGAGGCCGGCTCGGCTCGGCTGGGGCTGTGGATGTGTAGGTGTGCGCCGCTGCTGCAACAACGAGTAAAACGCGAGAAGAAGGGATGGCGGTAGAGAGAGGAAAAAAAAAAGGTCGTGTTGTGTTGATGCGCAGGCAGACGCGTACAGAGAGACGAGCCCGGTCTGCAGCAGGGTGTGGCCGTGCCGAGTGCAGAGCAGCGGCGGCTCGGTTCGGTTCGGCCCGGCCCGGCCCGGCCCGGCGGGCCGCGCTGTTGTCGCGGACGTGAGCGCCCCCTGGCGGGTGGCCGGAGGCGGCGCGGCGTGTTGGACGTGTGGCTGGTGGCAGTGCACAATTTGCGAGTGGCTGGCGGTGTGGTGTGGCGGTTGGCGCGTCGGGCGGCGGAGAGAGAGAGAGAGGGGGAGGAGAGGTATGTGTTGCGGGCGCCCTTTGCTGCGCTGCGTCGTTGCGTGTGCCGTACAGGGCGGGCGCTTGTCGACTGTGTGGGCGGTGTGGCGAATTGGCGTGAAACGGCTGCCGAGAGGTGTGTGGTAGCGAGCCGGTCGGTGTCAGTGCGAAGGGGAATGTGCGTGCGTTTGGCGGTTTCGGTGTGCTTTTTGCGGCGTGAGAGTGGGGAATTAGTGGGGCCGGCTGTTGTGTTGGTTCCTTGTGTCTTGTGTCGCGTAGCTTGATGGCAACGTGGAAGGACGCCGGTTTCGTTTCGAGCCTTGCGTGTGGTTGTCGACGTTGACTGGTTGGCGTGTGCATGTGTGGGTCGCGAGTGCGTTTTTGGCTGGCTGTGTGTGTGTGTGTGTGTGTGTGTGTGTGTGTGTGTGTTTTGGGGGGGAAGGGGGAGGCGGTGGTGAAAGTGCAGTCGTTGCCACGGGCGCGTCGTCGGGTGGGGCTGGGGCTGTGCGTCGTGGCGGAAAGGTGGTAGGTTGCGGGAAGCGAGCCCGTCGTTGACGGTGTCGCGTGAGTTGTGACTCGAGTGGGGCGCGGGGCGCGGGACAGGAGCAGCGTGCCGCTGCGTCGTGGTCGTCAGCAGAGGCTGTGCGTGTGCTTGTCCTTTTTGTGGGCGGTTCGTGCGAGGCGTTTTTTGTTTCGTGTTGCCCTAGTTGTTAGTTTATTTTTTTTTTGTGTTTGTTATTTTGAGACGACGACTGGTTGGTGGCGTGCGCGCGAAGTGGCGGTGTGCGCTTCCCGTGTCGTTTTGTTTTTGTTTGGTTTTTTTGTTTTTGTGTGTTTTTTTTTTGCACTGGGCCCCGGGGGGTGGGTGGGTGCGTGTGTGTCGATTGCCGGCTGGCGAAAGGTGCGCCATCGGCGGGGTGGGTCGCCGGCACAAGTAGAGGCGGCGGCGTTGTTGCTGTTGTTGTGTGGTGTTTGTTTTGTTCGGCTGTGTCGGCGAGCTGTGTTGCGGTGCGTGTGAATGGTGGTGCAAAAGTGCTGGCGTTGGGGCTGCGACTGCGACGGCGGCGAGCCGCGGGCGCGCATGATAGTGATGTTGTGAACAGCGGCTGTGTACGGTAGTGGTGTTGTTGTAGCACGACGTGCATCCGGGCCGGCGCGGAAAGCGCAGTTGCGGGCGGTTGCCCTTCGGTGCCAGCCATGTCGCGTGAGCGGCGGGTTGCTCTGGTGTCGACACGTGGTGCTCTGGGTTGTTGTGTGGTGCCCTTTGGCCGGTGGGGGTGGTTCGCGTGTGTCTCGTTCGCGCTCGGTATCTGGTCGTGGTCGTGCTGCTCCCCCGTCTGTCGGCGGTTTTCGACGTCGTCTGTACGTTTTTGTTCGTTTGCGGCGTGCCTGCCGACGTCGTCCCGTCGCGACCTTTCAACCGAAAGTGTGGCGCCCGAAGGTGAACGAACGTAACCCTGACCTCGGCGCTTTACGCTGAGCCGAGCGAACCGAACCTAACCTGTGGTGTGGCGAGGTGAGCTCAGCCTGTGAGCCCCTAACGTCTACGTAAGGTAAGCTGTCCGGCTGACGCCTCACGTTTGAACGCTTTTTTTTAACCTAGCACTGACCCCTTAACCTAACGTGTAACCTAACCTAACCTCTGACGCCTGACGTGTTTGAATGCTTAACCTAAGTTTGACGCTTAACCTAACCCAAGTCCCCTTAACCTAACCCACGTCCACCTAACCCTAACCTAACCTAGACGTGTAAACGTAATGTGTAACGCGTAACGTGTAAGGTCGGCTGTCGTGTGTGCTGACGGCAGATTGGGTTGGTCTGTAGATTCGGATTGCGGTTTGCCTCGGTCGAGGGGTTGGGTCGGAAGCGGCGAGGGGCGGCGGCGCCTGTTGCGCAGGCGGCGTCCGTTTGCGGCGGGCAATTGTTGATAAACGGCTGTGAATGTTGGCGGGCGAGAGGAGGAGGACGGCGCGCGATGTGGCCCGACGGCTGCGGGCCGATCGGGAAACGGCGGGAGGGCGACGGAAGGCGATGGGGCGGCGGAGGCGCGTTTGCACGGCCGTCATCGCCGCACGCCTCGGCTTGTGTGGCTGTGGCGCCGGCCGCGCTGGCCGGGCTGCCGCGGCGACGGTGTGGGAGTTTTGCCGAAGGTTTGGCCATTGTGGCGGGTCGTCGGCTGGGGCTGTGGGGGCGGCATTTGGGCGGGGGCGGCGATTCTCGGCGGGCCGACCCAGGCTGTAGCGCGCGGTAGCTGCAGTTTGGCCGTGGTTTGCGGCGCTGCCGTGGCGACTGGTTGGCGACTGTGGTGTGGCTGTGTGTAGCCCCATCCTCGGTGGTTTGAAAGGCGCGGGCGGTTGTGGCGCAGGTTTGGGGCTGCTCCGCACAGGCTGTCGGACGTTGGGCGGTAGCAAGCGCGGGAGGCGCGGCGCGGCGGCGCGCAGAGTGGCGGCCGCTCTCTCGGCCGTCCGCGCCCGCCCGCGACACTGGCTGGGCCTTGTGATTCTCTGCTCTGCTGCTGTGCTGTGCTTGCGTGCCTGCCTGCCGTCCCGCTCGCTCTCGCTCTCGCTCTCGCTGTGTGTTACGCGCGTCGTCGAAATGGCAGATCAGGCGGCTACGAACGAGACTGCTGCGGCACCCGCCGCCACCGGCACTACGAAGAAGGCCAAGTCTGCGTCGTCTGCGAAGAAGCCGCGCGCCAAGCCTGCGCACCCGCGCACCTCTGAGATGGTGACGGCCGCCATCAAGAGTCTGAAGGAGCGCGGCGGGTCGTCGCTGCAGGCGATCAAGAAGTACATTGCCGCGCACTACAAGCTGGACGCGGAGAAGCTGGCGCCGTTTATCAAGAAGTACCTCAAGTCGGCCGTCGTGGCGGGCGAGCTGGTGCAGACGAAGGGGAAGGGCGCGTCCGGCTCGTTCAAGCTTGCCGGCGCCGGCGGCGGGGGGGCGGCCGAGGGCGGCAAGGCTCGTGCTGGCGGTGCCAAGAAGAAGCGCGCCGCTCCGGCCAGCAAGGAGAAGAAGGGCGCCCGTGCGGCCGGCGCAAAGAAGGCTGGTGGCGTGAAGGCGGCGACCGGTCGGAAGGCGGGCGCCGCCAAGAAGGCGTCTGCGGCGTCGGCCGCTCCCGCGGGTGCGAAGAAGGCGGCTGCGGCCAAGCCGGCCAAGGCCAAGTCGCCGTCGAAGGCGAAGAAGGCCGCCAAGGTTCCGACGAAGAAGCCGAAGGCGCCGCGCCCGAAGAAGGCGACGACGCCGTCTAAGGCGAAGGCTTCGCCCAAGAAGAAGAAGTAGAGTAGAGGAGAAAGAGATGGGAGAAAGGAAGGGTTTGGCGCTTGACTCCGTCGTCCCCACCCCCCGTCGTCGTCTAGTGGCGCGCAAGAGACGCGCGGCCCAAAACGGCCCTTCTCAGGGCCATCAAAGCACGTCGGGGAAGGTTTTGATTGTCGTGTTGCGTTTGGTGTGGGTGTCTGTCTGTCTGGCGTTTCTGTATGCCCGTGGGGATGCTGTTTGCGTGCCGTGGTGGTTGGATTGCGGGGGTCGGTGGCGGGTGTGGGCGGCGGTAGCGGTAAGCGGTGTTGTTGTTGATTGTCGCCGTGTTTGTGGCGGCGGCCGACGGTTGGTTTTCTGTCACGTTGTTTTGTTTGAATACGTTGGTTGGCTTGCCTGCGTTCGTTCTTCTCGGATGTCTGTCTTGTCTAGTCGTGTCTGGTCTTTGTTGTTTTGTTCCTTTGTGTGTGTGTGTGTGTGTTATGTTTTGCAACGGGGGGCACGTTGAGATGTGGAAGGAGTCGGCGGGGATTTCGGTGGCGTGTAGAGCGAGCGAGCGCGCCTGCCTGGCCGTTGGCCGTCGGAGTGGAGTGCGGGTTTGTTTTTGTGTTTTCGAAACGAAAGCGGCGGCCGGCCGGCCAGCCACCCGTGCGGTGTGACGTCGGCCGTTGGGTATTGTGCGCTTTGAGCGCCGGGGAGGGATGATGTGTGATTGTTGCGCGCTGCTAAGCAGGCAGGCAGCAGAGTGAGCGGGTGTGGCGGACGGACGGGAAGTGGTGGTTGTTGTTTTTGGGTTGCGGGGCGAGAGGCAGGCGACCGACAAAGTTTGCTCGCGACGGAGAGATGTTAGTGGCCCTGAAAAGGGCCGTTTTTGTTTGTGCGGTGCGGTGCCGCGGCGCGGTTTAGGCGCGCTCGCCGCGGATGCGGCGCGCGAGCTGGATGTCCTTGGGCATGATGGTGACGCGCTTGGCGTGGATTGCGCACAGGTTGGTGTCTTCGAAGAGGCCGACGAGGTAGGCCTCGCTGGCCTCCTGCAGGGCCATGACTGCGGAGCTCTGGAAGCGCAGGTCGGTCTTGAAGTCCTGGGCGATCTCGCGCACTAGGCGCTGGAATGGCAGCTTGCGGATGAGCAGCTCTGTGCTCTTCTGGTAGCGCCTGATTTCTCGCAGGGCGACGGTGCCCGGCCTGTAGCGGTGGGGCTTCTTGACGCCTCCGGTGGCGGGCGCGCTCTTCCTCGCCGCCTTGGTGGCGAGCTGTTTGCGCGGCGCCTTTCCGCCGGTGGACTTGCGGGCCGTTTGCTTTGTGCGGGCCATAGCGGTAGCGGAGCGGCGTGCGTGGAGGTTAGGTGCGGCGCGGCGTCCGGTGCTGCCTTGACAACGGGCCCGCGCGCCTCCGTGCTGCGCTTATATGCCCTCGGTTGCGCGTGGTGGGGGGAGGGCGGGCCAGAGTCTATATAGGGGGGCGGCGGGCGCGCTGGGCGCAGACCGTAGCCGACTCGCCAGCCGCTGCAGCTGCTGTTTGTGCACGTTTTGCTTTGCCCGAGGAAGGAAGGATGACAGGCCGCGGCAAGGGAGGAAAGGGGCTCGGCAAGGGTGGCGCCAAGCGGCACCGCAAGGTGTTGCGCGACAACATCCAGGGCATCACGAAGCCCGCCATCCGCCGCCTGGCTCGCAGGGGCGGCGTGAAGCGCATCTCTGGTCTGATCTACGAGGAGACCCGCGGGGTGCTGAAGGTGTTCCTGGAGAACGTGATCCGCGACGCGGTGACGTACACTGAGCACGCCAAGCGCAAGACTGTGACGGCCATGGACGTGGTGTACGCCCTGAAGAGGCAGGGGCGCACCCTGTACGGTTTCGGCGGTTAGGCTGCGTCGCAGCGGGCGCTGGCCTTCCCGCGGCCGTGCTTGTGGGTGGGAGAGACTAGAAAACGGCCCTTTTCAGGGCCACCACACTGTTCGGAAGTTGAAAAGTGCGAAAGAGTCTGTGTTGTTTGTTTGTTTCTTTCTTTCCGTTTGAGCGACGTGATGTGACTGGGAGGGGAGAAGGAAAGGAAACGTGTCATGTGGCTGGCTGTGTGTGGGAGCTGCTTCGTTTGTGTTTGTTATTGTGTGTCGTTGTATCGATCGCGACGGAGATGGCGGGCTGTGTGTTGTTGTGCGAGAGGCGGTGATTATTTGCTTGCGTGGTTTGGCTCTGTGTGTTTGCGGCGGCGTTGGGGTTTCCGAGGCAAGGCGTGTGGGCACAGGCGGCCGGATCAGCTGTTTCGTTCGTGTCGACGGCCGTTGCGCGCGGGAGTGGAGGGCGGTGTGTCGACACGCCTCCCTGTAACAATGGTCATTATTGCTGCCGTTGTCGTTTGGAAGGCGACTGCGACCGTGCAAAATGAATGTGTGTGTGTGTGTTTGTTGGGCCACACGGGCTGTGTGGACGACAAGATGGCGGACGTGCGCCGGCGGCGGCTGTGCTGTGAAAGTGCAAAGTTAAAACAAAACAAGGTGCGGCGAGGACGACTGAAATTTTGCTTTGGACGTAGGTTTGTGTGGTGGCCCTGAAAAGGGCCGATTGTTGTGGGCCGGGCCGAGCCGAGCCGGCAAAGCGCGTTGCGTGCAGGGGAGCACGCGGCGCTGCGATTGCCTTGGCCTCCTTTAGGCCTTCTTCTCGGTCTTCTTTGGCAGCAGGACGGCCTGGATGTTGGGCAGGACACCACCCTGTGCGATGGTGACGCCCGACAGGAGCTTGTTGAGCTCCTCGTCGTTGCGGATGGCAAGCTGCAGGTGGCGCGGGATGATGCGCGTCTTCTTGTTGTCGCGGGCCGCGTTTCCGGCCAGCTCGAGCACCTCAGCCGCGAGGTACTCCATGACGGCGGCGAGGTAGACGGGCGCCCCGGCGCCGACGCGCTCTGCGTAGTTTCCCTTGCGCAGGAGGCGGTGGATTCTGCCGACCGGGAACTGGAGCCCAGCCCTGCTTGAGCGGGACTTTGACTTGCCCTTGACTTTGCCTCCCTTTCCGCGTCCGGACATGGCGATGGGCTAGCGACGGTGCACACGAAACGGAAACGAAAACGACCGGTGCGAGCGGCAGCGAGTCGAGCAGCGGAGTGCGTGCCGGCGCAGCCGGGGTGGGGGTGCTTTATGGGCTCGGGTGCGGCGGCCGGTTGCGCGCGCGCCCCATTGGTCGGCGGCCGCAACAGGGCGAGCTGGTAAAGGTGCGGCGGCGGCTGGCGGCGGGTGCCACTGTGTGGGGAGACGCTGACTAGAGCGGAGCGCTTGCTACTGGTGTTGCTGCTGCCGTACGTTCGTTCGAGATGCCGCCCAAGACTAGCGGGAAGGCCGCCAAGAAGGCTGGCAAGGCGCAGAAGAACATTTCGAAGGGCGACAAGAAGAAGAAGCGCAAGAGGAAGGAGAGCTATGCCATCTACATCTACAAGGTGCTGAAGCAGGTGCACCCTGACACGGGCATCTCGTCGAAGGCGATGAGCATCATGAACAGCTTCGTGAACGACATTTTCGAGCGCATTGCGGCCGAGGCTTCTCGCCTGGCGCACTACAACAAGCGCTCGACCATCACGTCCCGCGAGATCCAGACCGCTGTGCGGCTGTTGCTGCCTGGCGAGCTGGCCAAGCACGCCGTGAGCGAGGGCACGAAGGCGGTGACCAAGTACACGAGCTCCAAGTAAGGAGGTGGCTCTGGAGTGGAAGGAAGGATGGAGAAGGCTCCTCCGTTGCGAGAGCGGCAAAACGGCCCTTTTCAGGGCCACCAACTTGCCTTTTGCGGGAAGGGCGGAATTGTTGTTGTTGTTGTTTGTGTGGACGGCTGTGATGTATGTGTGCATTTTGATTGTGGGTGGGGGGGGGCGCGTCAAAGCGTGTTGCGGGGGACGGCCACGAGGTTGGTCGCCGTGGCGTGGAATGGTGGCACGCCTCGTTGGAGTGGTTTTGACCCATTGGTGGTGGTGTGTGTGTGTTACCTGTCTGCGAGGGGGGACAGTGCGATCGGCGACTTTTGTGTCACCGTAACGACGGCCGTTTGCGGGTTTGTTTTTTGCACATCATACATGGCGAGGGTGAAATGTGAAATGTTTTTGTTTGGTTTTTTTTTGCCGCCCACTATTCCCTTTGCTGTACGCCGAGTTTGACAATGGTGCGACGTAACTGCAGCGTGGAGGTGTGTGAGTGACGTTGAAATTGAACGTGCCATTAAGACGCATTGTTGTTGTATTGTACTGTACGTGTACGGCGACACGCACGATGATGTACCATTCGACTCTGATTTTTGATAGCCGTGTCTGACTGATTGCGTACGACGCACGCACACCGATGTCGTCATTCAAGATGCACGCGTGTCCAGTGCAGTACAGTAAGCGCGACGCTAGACGGCGGCGGCGGCGGCGGCGGCGGCGGCGGCGGTCGTCGTTTGTTTGGCGAATGTCTGTACACGTGTTTGTCTGTGTCCATCCGGTATGTATGTGTTTGTTTGAAAGTGTTTTGTGTGTCGGTGACGTGGTCCGATCCGTCGCCCCCTGAGTAACTGTCGATCGGCGCGATAGACCGGCGTCACGCAACTGAACCGAAGTCTTGGGCACACCCGTCATACTGTTGTACACCGTCGCGCTGAGAACGGTGACGAAAGGTTGACTTTGATCGGTCGAATGTCTGGGCAGAACGTGAGGAATGAGGCAAGAGTGCAAGGAGGGGGGGCAAAAGAGAGAGGAAGGGAAAAAGGGGAGAAACGCATTCGTAGAGCAACGGAACGTTCCCGTGTCGGAGGCGTATTGGAGCCGCACTGAAATGCGTTTAACGGCGGCGCGGCTGCAAGTGTCTGCCGTGGTGAACGTTACCTTTGACGGCTGCATTGGGCTTTGCTTTTGCTTTTGCTTTTGCTTTCGCTTTCGCTTTCGCTTTCCCGGATGTACGTAACGTTTGTTGATATGGTTCTGAGGAAGAGTGTATGACAGTGCCGTGCCGTCCATGTTCGTGTGCCCTCCCATTGTGTGTATGCTATTGTCTGTGTACTTGAATGATGTATGTAGGTGTTAGTGGACATGTTTCACCAGTGGGGGGAAATGGATCGTCGATAGTTGGCGTCACTCTGTCACGGTCGAGATGACGCACCCTCCGTACAGAAAGGTGTCGAGAAAGTGTGTGTGTGTGTGTGCGTCCGTGAATTGGCAGTGTTTGGAGGTGGGCGTGCCCTGCATGTGGCCCGGAAGGCTGTTCGTTTGGCGGTAGTGTTGTGTGGACAGGGGAGGGGCATGCGTAACGCTGCTGGCATGGCATTTCGGGAGATGGGAGGGGGCAAACGAGGAGCGGCGGCCAAAGAAAGGCGGGACGGGGAGGGGCGCGGTGTGGGTGGCTTGCGCCTGTGCTCGGCGTTGTGGTTTGTGCAAAAGAGGAGGAGAAAAACAATGAGTTGCCAGGGAGGGGAGCGGTGTTGTGTTGTGGTTGTCGTGGTGTAGCCGCAGACGCGGCTGTCAGTGAACGTGGCGAGACGGACGGATGCGCGGAGGGGCGGGGGCGGCGCATTTCGCCGGTGCCGTGCCGTGCCGTGCCGTGCCTGACAGCCGCGTGGTCGCTGTGTTGTTGGTGGCGTGGGGGCGAGGAGAGTACCGTACGGGTGTGCTTGTGCGCCGGAAATGGCACACTGCGCCTGCCCGTCTTGGAGGCTGATGGCTGTGGTGTGGAAATGGGGCGCGGTGATGTTGAAGCAGTTGAAGAACAGAAAAGAAACCAAGAAAACGGGAGGCGTGATGCGGCGGTGGTGGTGAGAGCGGGAAAAACAAAACAAACAAAAAAAAAAACAACAAAAAAAAGAAGGAAAAACAACAAGAAACAAAAAAGAAAACAAAAAGTCTATCAATATTAGAATGTAAATGGAAATGGAAATGGACCCAGGTATAACCTCCCTGCACAAATAGCAGAGAGTCCGATGATAATAGAAATGTGCCAGAATGTTAACGTCCCTACAAAACAAACCCAACGATAATATTAATGAAAGAATGAACCGTATGTAACATTGCAACAGACATAATGAAACCTGATAAATTGTATAAGGGCAGCAGCGTTGACCTTTGGCCCTGTATTCAGAATAAAAAGAGCCAAAGATCGTCACCCCAATGAAAAAGACACTGAAACACGTATGTAACATAGCAGCGATGGCGAGACATTGTAGCATCTGTGACCAGAGAGTTTGCGCTGGACCGCGCGAGTGTTGCGAGCGGTTCTCAGTCAGTCAGTCAGTCAGTCGGTCGGTCGTTGCGAGTCTGTAGGTCTGTCTAGTTGAGGGCTGTACTCTGTCAGTAGTCGTCGCGTGCAGTACGCTAATAGTCGTCATGCAGAGCGGTCGGTCAGTAGTAGCAGCCGAGTGCGGTTGTGTGATGTAGGCGGTCGGCAACACTGGTCAAGATGGTGAATAAGGTATACTGTTAATTAATATAATCATTAGATAATGAACAATTTTATTTATTGTAATTATTCTCCAACAAGTTCCCCAATAATAATTTTTATTTCAAAAGCATTTTTCAAACATTTAATTTTTTATTGAACTGAAGAGTTCGTTGCACTTCACATTTCATTCCACTTCTTTGAAGAAAAATTTCACTAAAATCACAAAAAAAAAGAGAATATTATTATTTGCAATGCAGTTCCTCCAAGCGCTGCGCAACAAACAAGAGCAGAAATGTGACATCCATTTATTCTGAGGTAAGACTTTAATTCTGATTGTTTTGCACAGGGCCAAAGACCGATATTTCGGTTTAATTGAAGTTTCTTGTCACTGAACGGACTTTTAAATGTTGTGAAGAATTTATATTTGAGTCAGATTGCGAATTTAACATTTTTGTTGCCATTTTCAATACCTCTCATTGTGGGCGAGGTTACAATTAGCGCAATGTCCATTAGCATCCGTAAATAACATTGTCCATTATTTTAAATTTTGCGGGGAGGTTACAACGCACAAAAAAAAAAAAAAACAAAACAAAAAATTGCATTTGTATCCGCTCCTCAATTGTAGATACCCCTTACACAGCTGTGTGCAATGAATGAGTGCTGGCTGGTAATTAATTGCACTCCTTGGAGGGAAATGCCATAGGAAGTAGTCTTTAAAAAGTGAATGTTTTTCGTTAAAAGACAAAAGTTACTTTAGAAAAAAGTAATAGTGGGGCTTTTTGTCGTTGAACAAAATAAGTACAATGAACATACGTTATCAGATTTGCGCAAAATGCAGCTTCACACTACCTTTTGATTATAACACAATATACTATACATCGTCCCGAACCGTGACCAGAGTCGCGAGACGAGCAGAGCACGCCGCCGACGCCCGCTCAGTACAACCGTCCACCCGCTACTACTGTCGACCGACTACTACCTCTCCCGACTCGCGCTACAATATATATAACAACTGTTCCTGGCGACCCGGTGCGTGCCACTACTGTCGTCTGGCGCGGTCCAAGCGCCGACTAGCAACGATAAATAACTCTCTGGTCAGACAGAGATGCTGTCATGCCTCGCCATCGCTCTGGTAATGAATACATACGTGTTGCAGCGTGCGTACCACCGGAACACGCAGTGGCGGAGCCAAAGACTGTGTTGTCGAGGTCGAGTGCGAGCGGGAAGAGAGGCAGCGTCGGCACGGAGATGCAAGCGAGCGCGAGACGCACGGGGGCTGCGGCGTGGCGCGTTTGCGGTCGGCGCCTTTGGTGGCAACGGCCGGGACAAGCAGCGGTGTATGGTGTGGTGCGGGGCGGACAGGGGCGGCGGTGGACGGGGAGGAGGCGGCGCGACGACGGCATGGGGGCGAAAACGGGACGGGGGACGGCGGATGTTGAGAGGCGTCACGCGCGGACAGGACACAGACACAGAGACACACAGATTGGAAAGGGAGGGTGCGCGGTAATAGTTGGGAATGTGCGTACCGTGCGGGACGGGAGTGGGCGAGGAACACGGTCGTGGCCCCTGTTTTGGGTGCGTGTGATGACGTCGGTGTGTTGTGGGAAGGGAAGGTGCTGTGGCGGCGGCGCGTAATGGGCGTAGGCCGAAAAGAGAAAGGAACGTCGGCAGTGTGTTGGCAAGCGTCGGTTCGACTGCGACGTTGATGGGCAGGGCAGGGCGAGGTTAATGGTGGTAGGAGTAGGCGTGTGGGCGCACAAAATCTGCCGCTGCAGGCGGTGCCGTAACCGCCATGGCGGGAAGGAGAGAGGGCCAAAGAAAGAAAGAAAGAAAGAAAGAAGAAAACAAAAAAAAAAAAAAAAAGGAGGAGGGGGGGGCGAAAGTGGAGAGGCGGTGGTGTGAGAAGGGCGGGGGCGGAAGGAAGGCAGGAAGGACAAGAGGCGAGGCGACGGCTTGCTTTGTGTATCGGTCGGTCTCTGGCTATGCTTCGTTTTCTGCAGCAGGGTCGGTGCGCGGCGTGGCTCGCGGCAGTGGGAACGCCTGGCGGCTGGACGGCCAGCAATGCGGTTGGATGGGCGGCCACAGCACCGCACCTGTGCCCGAGGAGGAGACGCTGGCGGCGGGCCCTGAGGTGAGGCCGGCTCGGCTCGGCTGGGGCTGTGGATGTGTAGGTGTGCGCCGCTGCTGCAACAACGAGTAAAACGCGAGAAGAAGGGATGGCGGTAGAGAGAGGAAAAAAAAAAGGTCGTGTTGTGTTGATGCGCAGGCAGACGCGTACAGAGAGACGAGCCCGGTCTGCAGCAGGGTGTGGCCGTGCCGAGTGCAGAGCAGCGGCGGCTCGGTTCGGTTCGGCCCGGCCCGGCCCGGCCCGGCGGGCCGCGCTGTTGTCGCGGACGTGAGCGCCCCCTGGCGGGTGGCCGGAGGCGGCGCGGCGTGTTGGACGTGTGGCTGGTGGCAGTGCACAATTTGCGAGTGGCTGGCGGTGTGGTGTGGCGGTTGGCGCGTCGGGCGGCGGAGAGAGAGAGAGAGGGGGAGGAGAGGTATGTGTTGCGGGCGCCCTTTGCTGCGCTGCGTCGTTGCGTGTGCCGTACAGGGCGGGCGCTTGTCGACTGTGTGGGCGGTGTGGCGAATTGGCGTGAAACGGCTGCCGAGAGGTGTGTGGTAGCGAGCCGGTCGGTGTCAGTGCGAAGGGGAATGTGCGTGCGTTTGGCGGTTTCGGTGTGCTTTTTGCGGCGTGAGAGTGGGGAATTAGTGGGGCCGGCTGTTGTGTTGGTTCCTTGTGTCTTGTGTCGCGTAGCTTGATGGCAACGTGGAAGGACGCCGGTTTCGTTTCGAGCCTTGCGTGTGGTTGTCGACGTTGACTGGTTGGCGTGTGCATGTGTGGGTCGCGAGTGCGTTTTTGGCTGGCTGTGTGTGTGTGTGTGTGTGTGTGTGTGTGTGTGTGTTTTGGGGGGAAGGGGGAGGCGGTGGTGAAAGTGCAGTCGTTGCCACGGGCGCGTCGTCGGGTGGGGCTGGGGCTGTGCGTCGTGGCGGAAAGGTGGTAGGTTGCGGGAAGCGAGCCCGTCGTTGACGGTGTCGCGTGAGTTGTGACTCGAGTGGGGCGCGGGGCGCGGGACAGGAGCAGCGTGCCGCTGCGTCGTGGTCGTCAGCAGAGGCTGTGCGTGTGCTTGTCCTTTTTGTGGGCGGTTCGTGCGAGGCGTTTTTTGTTTCGTGTTGCCCTAGTTGTTAGTTTATTTTTTTTTTGTGTTTGTTATTTTGAGACGACGACTGGTTGGTGGCGTGCGCGCGAAGTGGCGGTGTGCGCTTCCCGTGTCGTTTTGTTTTTGTTTGGTTTTTTTGTTTTTGTGTGTTTTTTTTTTGCACTGGGCCCCGGGGGGTGGGTGGGTGCGTGTGTGTCGATTGCCGGCTGGCGAAAGGTGCGCCATCGGCGGGGTGGGTCGCCGGCACAAGTAGAGGCGGCGGCGTTGTTGCTGTTGTTGTGTGGTGTTTGTTTTGTTCGGCTGTGTCGGCGAGCTGTGTTGCGGTGCGTGTGAATGGTGGTGCAAAAGTGCTGGCGTTGGGGCTGCGACTGCGACGGCGGCGAGCCGCGGGCGCGCATGATAGTGATGTTGTGAACAGCGGCTGTGTACGGTAGTGGTGTTGTTGTAGCACGACGTGCATCCGGGCCGGCGCGGAAAGCGCAGTTGCGGGCGGTTGCCCTTCGGTGCCAGCCATGTCGCGTGAGCGGCGGGTTGCTCTGGTGTCGACACGTGGTGCTCTGGGTTGTTGTGTGGTGCCCTTTGGCCGGTGGGGGTGGTTCGCGTGTGTCTCGTTCGCGCTCGGTATCTGGTCGTGGTCGTGCTGCTCCCCCGTCTGTCGGCGGTTTTCGACGTCGTCTGTACGTTTTTGTTCGTTTGCGGCGTGCCTGCCGACGTCGTCCCGTCGCGACCTTTCAACCGAAAGTGTGGCGCCCGAAGGTGAACGAACGTAACCCTGACCTCGGCGCTTTACGCTGAGCCGAGCGAACCGAACCTAACCTGTGGTGTGGCGAGGTGAGCTCAGCCTGTGAGCCCCTAACGTCTACGTAAGGTAAGCTGTCCGGCTGACGCCTCACGTTTGAACGCTTTTTTTTAACCTAGCACTGACCCCTTAACCTAACGTGTAACCTAACCTAACCTCTGACGCCTGACGTGTTTGAATGCTTAACCTAAGTTTGACGCTTAACCTAACCCAAGTCCCCTTAACCTAACCCACGTCCACCTAACCCTAACCTAACCTAGACGTGTAAACGTAATGTGTAACGCGTAACGTGTAAGGTCGGCTGTCGTGTGTGCTGACGGCAGATTGGGTTGGTCTGTAGATTCGGATTGCGGTTTGCCTCGGTCGAGGGGTTGGGTCGGAAGCGGCGAGGGGCGGCGGCGCCTGTTGCGCAGGCGGCGTCCGTTTGCGGCGGGCAATTGTTGATAAACGGCTGTGAATGTTGGCGGGCGAGAGGAGGAGGACGGCGCGCGATGTGGCCCGACGGCTGCGGGCCGATCGGGAAACGGCGGGAGGGCGACGGAAGGCGATGGGGCGGCGGAGGCGCGTTTGCACGGCCGTCATCGCCGCACGCCTCGGCTTGTGTGGCTGTGGCGCCGGCCGCGCTGGCCGGGCTGCCGCGGCGACGGTGTGGGAGTTTTGCCGAAGGTTTGGCCATTGTGGCGGGTCGTCGGCTGGGGCTGTGGGGGCGGCATTTGGGCGGGGGCGGCGATTCTCGGCGGGCCGACCCAGGCTGTAGCGCGCGGTAGCTGCAGTTTGGCCGTGGTTTGCGGCGCTGCCGTGGCGACTGGTTGGCGACTGTGGTGTGGCTGTGTGTAGCCCCATCCTCGGTGGTTTGAAAGGCGCGGGCGGTTGTGGCGCAGGTTTGGGGCTGCTCCGCACAGGCTGTCGGACGTTGGGCGGTAGCAAGCGCGGGAGGCGCGGCGCGGCGGCGCGCAGAGTGGCGGCCGCTCTCTCGGCCGTCCGCGCCCGCCCGCGACACTGGCTGGGCCTTGTGATTCTCTGCTCTGCTGCTGTGCTGTGCTTGCGTGCCTGCCTGCCGTCCCGCTCGCTCTCGCTCTCGCTCTCGCTGTGTGTTACGCGCGTCGTCGAAATGGCAGATCAGGCGGCTACGAACGAGACTGCTGCGGCACCCGCCGCCACCGGCACTACGAAGAAGGCCAAGTCTGCGTCGTCTGCGAAGAAGCCGCGCGCCAAGCCTGCGCACCCGCGCACCTCTGAGATGGTGACGGCCGCCATCAAGAGTCTGAAGGAGCGCGGCGGGTCGTCGCTGCAGGCGATCAAGAAGTACATTGCCGCGCACTACAAGCTGGACGCGGAGAAGCTGGCGCCGTTTATCAAGAAGTACCTCAAGTCGGCCGTCGTGGCGGGCGAGCTGGTGCAGACGAAGGGGAAGGGCGCGTCCGGCTCGTTCAAGCTTGCCGGCGCCGGCGGCGGGGGGGCGGCCGAGGGCGGCAAGGCTCGTGCTGGCGGTGCCAAGAAGAAGCGCGCCGCTCCGGCCAGCAAGGAGAAGAAGGGCGCCCGTGCGGCCGGCGCAAAGAAGGCTGGTGGCGTGAAGGCGGCGACCGGTCGGAAGGCGGGCGCCGCCAAGAAGGCGTCTGCGGCGTCGGCCGCTCCCGCGGGTGCGAAGAAGGCGGCTGCGGCCAAGCCGGCCAAGGCCAAGTCGCCGTCGAAGGCGAAGAAGGCCGCCAAGGTTCCGACGAAGAAGCCGAAGGCGCCGCGCCCGAAGAAGGCGACGACGCCGTCTAAGGCGAAGGCTTCGCCCAAGAAGAAGAAGTAGAGTAGAGGAGAAAGAGATGGGAGAAAGGAAGGGTTTGGCGCTTGACTCCGTCGTCCCCACCCCCCGTCGTCGTCTAGTGGCGCGCAAGAGACGCGCGGCCCAAAACGGCCCTTCTCAGGGCCATCAAAGCACGTCGGGGAAGGTTTTGATTGTCGTGTTGCGTTTGGTGTGGGTGTCTGTCTGTCTGGCGTTTCTGTATGCCCGTGGGGATGCTGTTTGCGTGCCGTGGTGGTTGGATTGCGGGGGTCGGTGGCGGGTGTGGGCGGCGGTAGCGGTAAGCGGTGTTGTTGTTGATTGTCGCCGTGTTTGTGGCGGCGGCCGACGGTTGGTTTTCTGTCACGTTGTTTTGTTTGAATACGTTGGTTGGCTTGCCTGCGTTCGTTCTTCTCGGATGTCTGTCTTGTCTAGTCGTGTCTGGTCTTTGTTGTTTTGTTCCTTTGTGTGTGTGTGTGTGTGTGTTATGTTTTGCAACGGGGGGCACGTTGAGATGTGGAAGGAGTCGGCGGGGATTTCGGTGGCGTGTAGAGCGAGCGAGCGCGCCTGCCTGGCCGTTGGCCGTCGGAGTGGAGTGCGGGTTTGTTTTTGTGTTTTCGAAACGAAAGCGGCGGCCGGCCGGCCAGCCACCCGTGCGGTGTGACGTCGGCCGTTGGGTATTGTGCGCTTTGAGCGCCGGGGAGGGATGATGTGTGATTGTTGCGCGCTGCTAAGCAGGCAGGCAGAGTGAGCGGGTGTGGCGGACGGACGGGAAGTGGTGGTTGTTGTTTTTGGGTTGCGGGGCGAGAGGCAGGCGACCGACAAAGTTTGCTCGCGACGGAGAGATGTTAGTGGCCCTGAAAAGGGCCGTTTTTGTTTGTGCGGTGCGGTGCCGCGGCGCGGTTTAGGCGCGCTCGCCGCGGATGCGGCGCGCGAGCTGGATGTCCTTGGGCATGATGGTGACGCGCTTGGCGTGGATTGCGCACAGGTTGGTGTCTTCGAAGAGGCCGACGAGGTAGGCCTCGCTGGCCTCCTGCAGGGCCATGACTGCGGAGCTCTGGAAGCGCAGGTCGGTCTTGAAGTCCTGGGCGATCTCGCGCACTAGGCGCTGGAATGGCAGCTTGCGGATGAGCAGCTCTGTGCTCTTCTGGTAGCGCCTGATTTCTCGCAGGGCGACGGTGCCCGGCCTGTAGCGGTGGGGCTTCTTGACGCCTCCGGTGGCGGGCGCGCTCTTCCTCGCCGCCTTGGTGGCGAGCTGTTTGCGCGGCGCCTTTCCGCCGGTGGACTTGCGGGCCGTTTGCTTTGTGCGGGCCATAGCGGTAGCGGAGCGGCGTGCGTGGAGGTTAGGTGCGGCGCGGCGTCCGGTGCTGCCTTGACAACGGGCCCGCGCGCCTCCGTGCTGCGCTTATATGCCCTCGGTTGCGCGTGGTGGGGGGAGGGCGGGCCAGAGTCTATATAGGGGGGCGGCGGGCGCGCTGGGCGCAGACCGTAGCCGACTCGCCAGCCGCTGCAGCTGCTGTTTGTGCACGTTTTGCTTTGCCCGAGGAAGGAAGGATGACAGGCCGCGGCAAGGGAGGAAAGGGGCTCGGCAAGGGTGGCGCCAAGCGGCACCGCAAGGTGTTGCGCGACAACATCCAGGGCATCACGAAGCCCGCCATCCGCCGCCTGGCTCGCAGGGGCGGCGTGAAGCGCATCTCTGGTCTGATCTACGAGGAGACCCGCGGGGTGCTGAAGGTGTTCCTGGAGAACGTGATCCGCGACGCGGTGACGTACACTGAGCACGCCAAGCGCAAGACTGTGACGGCCATGGACGTGGTGTACGCCCTGAAGAGGCAGGGGCGCACCCTGTACGGTTTCGGCGGTTAGGCTGCGTCGCAGCGGGCGCTGGCCTTCCCGCGGCCGTGCTTGTGGGTGGGAGAGACTAGAAAACGGCCCTTTTCAGGGCCACCACACTGTTCGGAAGTTGAAAAGTGCGAAAGAGTCTGTGTTGTTTGTTTGTTTCTTTCTTTCCGTTTGAGCGACGTGATGTGACTGGGAGGGGAGAAGGAAAGGAAACGTGTCATGTGGCTGGCTGTGTGTGGGAGCTGCTTCGTTTGTGTTTGTTATTGTGTGTCGTTGTATCGATCGCGACGGAGATGGCGGGCTGTGTGTTGTTGTGCGAGAGGCGGTGATTATTTGCTTGCGTGGTTTGGCTCTGTGTGTTTGCGGCGGCGTTGGGGTTTCCGAGGCAAGGCGTGTGGGCACAGGCGGCCGGATCAGCTGTTTCGTTCGTGTCGACGGCCGTTGCGCGCGGGAGTGGAGGGCGGTGTGTCGACACGCCTCCCTGTAACAATGGTCATTATTGCTGCCGTTGTCGTTTGGAAGGCGACTGCGACCGTGCAAAATGAATGTGTGTGTGTGTGTTTGTTGGGCCACACGGGCTGTGTGGACGACAAGATGGCGGACGTGCGCCGGCGGCGGCTGTGCTGTGAAAGTGCAAAGTTAAAACAAAACAAGGTGCGGCGAGGACGACTGAAATTTTGCTTTGGACGTAGGTTTGTGTGGTGGCCCTGAAAAGGGCCGATTGTTGTGGGCCGGGCCGAGCCGAGCCGGCAAAGCGCGTTGCGTGCAGGGGAGCACGCGGCGCTGCGATTGCCTTGGCCTCCTTTAGGCCTTCTTCTCGGTCTTCTTTGGCAGCAGGACGGCCTGGATGTTGGGCAGGACACCACCCTGTGCGATGGTGACGCCCGACAGGAGCTTGTTGAGCTCCTCGTCGTTGCGGATGGCAAGCTGCAGGTGGCGCGGGATGATGCGCGTCTTCTTGTTGTCGCGGGCCGCGTTTCCGGCCAGCTCGAGCACCTCAGCCGCGAGGTACTCCATGACGGCGGCGAGGTAGACGGGCGCCCCGGCGCCGACGCGCTCTGCGTAGTTTCCCTTGCGCAGGAGGCGGTGGATTCTGCCGACCGGGAACTGGAGCCCAGCCCTGCTTGAGCGGGACTTTGACTTGCCCTTGACTTTGCCTCCCTTTCCGCGTCCGGACATGGCGATGGGCTAGCGACGGTGCACACGAAACGGAAACGAAAACGACCGGTGCGAGCGGCAGCGAGTCGAGCAGCGGAGTGCGTGCCGGCGCAGCCGGGGTGGGGGTGCTTTATGGGCTCGGGTGCGGCGGCCGGTTGCGCGCGCGCCCCATTGGTCGGCGGCCGCAACAGGGCGAGCTGGTAAAGGTGCGGCGGCGGCTGGCGGCGGGTGCCACTGTGTGGGGAGACGCTGACTAGAGCGGAGCGCTTGCTACTGGTGTTGCTGCTGCCGTACGTTCGTTCGAGATGCCGCCCAAGACTAGCGGGAAGGCCGCCAAGAAGGCTGGCAAGGCGCAGAAGAACATTTCGAAGGGCGACAAGAAGAAGAAGCGCAAGAGGAAGGAGAGCTATGCCATCTACATCTACAAGGTGCTGAAGCAGGTGCACCCTGACACGGGCATCTCGTCGAAGGCGATGAGCATCATGAACAGCTTCGTGAACGACATTTTCGAGCGCATTGCGGCCGAGGCTTCTCGCCTGGCGCACTACAACAAGCGCTCGACCATCACGTCCCGCGAGATCCAGACCGCTGTGCGGCTGTTGCTGCCTGGCGAGCTGGCCAAGCACGCCGTGAGCGAGGGCACGAAGGCGGTGACCAAGTACACGAGCTCCAAGTAAGGAGGTGGCTCTGGAGTGGAAGGAAGGATGGAGAAGGCTCCTCCGTTGCGAGAGCGGCAAAACGGCCCTTTTCAGGGCCACCAACTTGCCTTTTGCGGGAAGGGCGGAATTGTTGTTGTTGTTGTTTGTGTGGACGGCTGTGATGTATGTGTGCATTTTGATTGTGGGTGGGGGGGGGGCGCGTCAAAGCGTGTTGCGGGGGACGGCCACGAGGTTGGTCGCCGTGGCGTGGAATGGTGGCACGCCTCGTTGGAGTGGTTTTGACCCATTGGTGGTGGTGTGTGTGTGTTACCTGTCTGCGAGGGGGGACAGTGCGATCGGCGACTTTTGTGTCACCGTAACGACGGCCGTTTGCGGGTTTGTTTTTTGCACATCATACATGGCGAGGGTGAAATGTGAAATGTTTTTGTTTGGTTTTTTTTTGCCGCCCACTATTCCCTTTGCTGTACGCCGAGTTTGACAATGGTGCGACGTAACTGCAGCGTGGAGGTGTGTGAGTGACGTTGAAATTGAACGTGCCATTAAGACGCATTGTTGTTGTATTGTACTGTACGTGTACGGCGACACGCACGATGATGTACCATTCGACTCTGATTTTTGATAGCCGTGTCTGACTGATTGCGTACGACGCACGCACACCGATGTCGTCATTCAAGATGCACGCGTGTCCAGTGCAGTACAGTAAGCGCGACGCTAGACGGCGGCGGCGGCGGCGGCGGCGGCGGCGGCGGTCGTCGTTTGTTTGGCGAATGTCTGTACACGTGTTTGTCTGTGTCCATCCGGTATGTATGTGTTTGTTTGAAAGTGTTTTGTGTGTCGGTGACGTGGTCCGATCCGTCGCCCCCTGAGTAACTGTCGATCGGCGCGATAGACCGGCGTCACGCAACTGAACCGAAGTCTTGGGCACACCCGTCATACTGTTGTACACCGTCGCGCTGAGAACGGTGACGAAAGGTTGACTTTGATCGGTCGAATGTCTGGGCAGAACGTGAGGAATGAGGCAAGAGTGCAAGGAGGGGGGGCAAAAGAGAGAGGAAGGGAAAAAGGGGAGAAACGCATTCGTAGAGCAACGGAACGTTCCCGTGTCGGAGGCGTATTGGAGCGTTTAAACGGCGGCGCGGCTGCAAGTGTCTGCCGTGGTGAACGTTACCTTTGACGGCTGCATTGGGCTTTGCTTTTGCTTTTGCTTTTGCTTTCGCTTTCGCTTTCGCTTTCCCGGATGTACGTAACGTTTGTTGATATGGTTCTGAGGAAGAGTGTATGACAGTGCCGTGCCGTCCATGTTCGTGTGCCCTCCCATTGTGTGTATGCTATTGTCTGTGTACTTGAATGATGTATGTAGGTGTTAGTGGACATGTTTCACCAGTGGGGGGAAATGGATCGTCGATAGTTGGCGTCACTCTGTCACGGTCGAGATGACGCACCCTCCGTACAGAAAGGTGTCGAGAAAGTGTGTGTGTGTGTGTGCGTCCGTGAATTGGCAGTGTTTGGAGGTGGGCGTGCCCTGCATGTGGCCCGGAAGGCTGTTCGTTTGGCGGTAGTGTTGTGTGGACAGGGGAGGGGCATGCGTAACGCTGCTGGCATGGCATTTCGGGAGATGGGAGGGGGCAAACGAGGAGCGGCGGCCAAAGAAAGGCGGGACGGGGAGGGGCGCGGTGTGGGTGGCTTGCGCCTGTGCTCGGCGTTGTGGTTTGTGCAAAAGAGGAGGAGAAAAACAATGAGTTGCCAGGGAGGGGAGCGGTGTTGTGTTGTGGTTGTCGTGGTGTAGCCGCAGACGCGGCTGTCAGTGAACGTGGCGAGACGGACGGATGCGCGGAGGGGCGGGGGCGGCGCATTTCGCCGGTGCCGTGCCGTGCCGTGCCGTGCCTGACAGCCGCGTGGTCGCTGTGTTGTTGGTGGCGTGGGGGCGAGGAGAGTACCGTACGGGTGTGCTTGTGCGCCGGAAATGGCACACTGCGCCTGCCCGTCTTGGAGGCTGATGGCTGTGGTGTGGAAATGGGGCGCGGTGATGTTGAAGCAGTTGAAGAACAGAAAAGAAACCAAGAAAACGGGAGGCGTGATGCGGCGGTGGTGGTGAGAGCGGGAAAAACAAAACAAACAAAAAAAAAACAACAAAAAAAAGAAGGAAAAACAACAAGAAACAAAAAAGAAAACAAAAAGTCTATCAATATTAGAATGTAAATGGAAATGGAAATGGACCCAGGTATAACCTCCCTGCACAAATAGCAGAGAGTCAGATGATAATAGAAATGTGCCAGAATGTTAACGTCCCTACAAAACAAACCCAACGATAATATTAATGAAAGAATGAACCGTATGTAACATTGCAACAGACATAATGAAACCTGATAAATTGTATAAGGGCAGCAGCGTTGACCTTTGGCCCTGTATTCAGAATAAAAAGAGCCAAAGATCGTCACCCCAATGAAAAAGACACTGAAACACGTATGTAACATAGCAGCGATGGCGAGACATTGTAGCATCTGTGACCAGAGAGTTTGCGCTGGACCGCGCGAGTGTTGCGAGCGGTTCTCAGTCAGTCAGTCAGTCAGTCGGTCGGTCGTTGCGAGTCTGTAGGTCTGTCTAGTTGAGGGCTGTACTCTGTCAGTAGTCGTCGCGTGCAGTACGCTAATAGTCGTCATGCAGAGCGGTCGGTCAGTAGTAGCAGCCGAGTGCGGTTGTGTGATGTAGGCGGTCGGCAACACTGGTCAAGATGGTGAATAAGGTATACTGTTAATTAATATAATCATTAGATAATGAACAATTTTATTTATTGTAATTATTCTCCAACAAGTTCCCCAATAATAATTTTTATTTCAAAAGCATTTTTCAAACATTTAATTTTTTATTGAACTGAAGAGTTCGTTGCACTTCACATTTCATTCCACTTCTTTGAAGAAAATTTCACTAAAATCACAAAAAAAAAAGAGAATATTATTATTTGCAATGCAGTTCCTCCAAGCGCTGCGCAACAAACAAGAGCAGAAATGTGACATCCATTTATTCTGAGGTAAGACTTTAATTCTGATTGTTTTGCACAGGGCCAAAGACCGATATTTCGGTTTAATTGAAGTTTCTTGTCACTGAACGGACTTTTAAATGTTGTGAAGAATTTATATTTGAGTCAGATTGCGAATTTAACATTTTTGTTGCCATTTTCAATACCTCTCATTGTGGGCGAGGTTACAATTAGCGCAATGTCCATTAGCATCCGTAAATAACATTGTCCATTATTTTAAATTTTGCGGGGAGGTTACAACGCACAAAAAAAAAAAAAACAAAACAAAAAATTGCATTTGTATCCGCTCCTCAATTGTAGATACCCCTTACACAGCTGTGTGCAATGAATGAGTGCTGGCTGGTAATTAATTGCACTCCTTGGAGGGAAATGCCATAGGAAGTAGTCTTTAAAAAAGTGAATGTTTTTCGTTAAAAGACAAAAGTTACTTTAGAAAAAAGTAATAGTGGGGCTTTTTGTCGTTGAACAAAATAAGTACAATGAACATACGTTATCAGATTTGCGCAAAATGCAGCTTCACACTACCTTTTGATTATAACACAATATACTATACATCGTCCCGAACCGTGACCAGAGTCGCGAGACGAGCAGAGCACGCCGCCGACGCCCCGCTCAGTACAACCGTCCACCCGCTACTACTGTCGACCGACTACTACCTCTCCCGACTCGCGCTACAATATATATAACAACTGTTCCTGGCGACCCGGTGCGTGCCACTACTGTCGTCTGGCGCGGTCCAAGCGCCGACTAGCAACGATAAATAACTCTCTGGTCAGACAGAGATGCTGTCATGCCTCGCCATCGCTCTGGTAATGAATACATACGTGTTGCAGCGTGCGTACCACCGGAACACGCAGTGGCGGAGCCAAAGACTGTGTTGTCGAGGTCGAGTGCGAGCGGGAAGAGAGGCAAGCGTCGGCACGGAGATGCAAGCGAGCGCGAGACGCACGGGGGCTGCGGCGTGGCGCGTTTGCGGTCGGCGCCTTTGGTGGCAACGGCCGGGACAAGCAGCGGTGTATTGGTGTGGTGCGGGGCGGACAGGGGCGGCGGTGGACGGGGAGGAGGCGGCGCGACGACGGCATGGGGGCGAAAACGGGACGGGGGACGGCGGATGTTGAGAGGCGTCACGCGCGGACAGGACACAGACACAGAGACACACAGATTGGAAAGGGAGGGTGCGCGGTAATAGTTGGGAATGTGCGTACCGTGCGGGACGGGAGTGGGCGAGGAACACGGTCGTGGCCCCTGTTTTGGGTGCGTGTGATGACGTCGGTGTGTTGTGGGAAGGGAAGGTGCTGTGGCGGCGGCGCGTAATGGGCGTAGGCCGAAAAGAGAAAGGAACGTCGGCAGTGTGTTGGCAAGCGTCGGTTCGACTGCGACGTTGATGGGCAGGGGCAGGGCGAGGTTAATGGTGGTAGGAGTAGGCGTGTGGGCGCACAAAATCTGCCGCTGCAGGCGGTGCCGTAACCGCCATGGCGGGAAGGAGAGAGGGGCCAAAGAAAGAAAGAAAGAAAGAAAGAAGAAAACAAAAAAAAAAAAAAAAAAGGAGGAGGGGGGGGCGAAAGTGGAGAGGCGGTGGTGTGAGAAGGGCGGGGGCGGAAGGAAGGCAGGAAGGACAAGAGGCGAGGCGACGGCTTGCTTTGTGTATCGGTCGGTCTCTGGCTATGCTTCGTTTTCTGCAGCAGGGGTCGGTGCGCGGCGTGGCTCGCGGCAGTGGGAACGCCTGGCGGCTGGACGGCCAGCAATGCGGTTGGATGGGCGGCCACAGCACCGCACCTGTGCCCGAGGAGGAGACGCTGGCGGCGGGCCCTGAGGTGAGGCCGGCTCGGCTCGGCTGGGGCTGTGGATGTGTAGGTGTGCGCCGCTGCTGCAACAACGAGTAAAAACGCGAGAAGAAGGGATGGCGGTAGAGAGAGGAAAAAAAAAAGGTCGTGTTGTGTTGATGCGCAGGCAGACGCGTACAGAGAGACGAGCCCGGTCTGCAGCAGGGTGTGGCCGTGCCGAGTGCAGAGCAGCGGCGGCTCGGTTCGGTTCGGCCCGGCCCGGCCCGGCCCCGGCGGGCCCGCGCTGTTGTCGCGGACGTGAGCGCCCCCTGGCGGGTGGCCGGAGGCGGCGCGGCGTGTTGGACGTGTGGCTGGTGGCAGTGCACAATTTGCGAGTGGCTGGCGGTGTGGTGTGGCGGTTGGCGCGTCGGGCGGCGGAGAGAGAGAGAGAGGGGGAGGAGAGGTATGTGTTGCGGGCGCCCTTTGCTGCGCTGCGTCGTTGCGTGTGCCGTACAGGGCGGGCGCTTGTCGACTGTGTGGGCGGTGTGGCGAATTGGCGTGAAACGGCTGCCGAGAGGTGTGTGGTAGCGAGCCGGTCGGTGTCAGTGCGAAGGGGAATGTGCGTGCGTTTGGCGGTTTCGGTGTGCTTTTTGCGGCGTGAGAGTGGGGAATTAGTGGGGCCGGCTGTTGTGTTGGTTCCTTGTGTCTTGTGTCGCGTAGCTTGATGGCAACGTGGAAGGACGCCGGTTTCGTTTCGAGCCTTGCGTGTGGTTGTCGACGTTGACTGGTTGGCGTGTGCATGTGTGGGTCGCGAGTGCGTTTTTGGCTGGCTGTGTGTGTGTGTGTGTGTGTGTGTGTGTGTGTGTGTTTTTGGGGGGGAAGGGGGGAGGCGGTGGTGAAAGTGCAGTCGTTGCCACGGGCGCGTCGTCGGGTGGGGCTGGGGCTGTGCGTCGTGGCGCGAAAGGTGGTAGGTTGCGGGAAGCGAGCCCGTCGTTGACGGTGTCGCGTGAGTTGTGACTCGAGTGGGGCGCGGGGCGCGGGACAGGAGCAGCGTGCCGCTGCGTCGTGGTCGTCAGCAGAGGCTGTGCGTGTGCTTGTCCTTTTTGTGGGCGGTTCGTGCGAGGCGTTTTTTGTTTCGTGTTGCCCTAGTTGTTAGTTTATTTTTTTTTTGTGTTTGTTATTTTGAGACGACGACTGGTTGGTGGCGTGCGCGCGAAGTGGCGGTGTGCGCTTCCCGTGTCGTTTTGTTTTTGTTTGGTTTTTTTGTTTTTGTGTGTTTTTTTTTTTGCACTGGCCCCCGGGGGGTGGGTGGGTGCGTGTGTGTCGATTGCCGGCTGGCGAAAGGTGCGCCATCGGCGGGGTGGGTCGCCGGCACAAGTAGAGGCGGCGGCGTTGTTGCTGTTGTTGTGTGGTGTTTGTTTTGTTCGGCTGTGTCGGCGAGCTGTGTTGCGGTGCGTGTGAATGGTGGTGCAAAAGTGCTGGCGTTGGGGCTGCGACTGCGACGGCGGCGAGCCGCGAGCGCGGCGCGCATGATAGTGATGTTGTGAACAGCGGCTGTGTACGGTAGTGGTGTTGTTGTAGCACGACGTGCATCCGGGCCGGCGCGGAAAGCGCAGTTGCGGGCGGTTGCCCTTCGGTGCCAGCCATGTCGCGTGAGCGGCGGGTTGCTCTGGTGTCGACACGTGGTGCTCTGGGTTGTTGTGTGGTGCCCTTTGGCCGGTGGGGGTGGTTCGCGTGTGTCTCGTTCGCGCTCGGTATCTGGTCGTGGTCGTGCTGCTCCCCCGTCTGTCGGCGGTTTTCGACGTCGTCTGTACGTTTTTGTTCGTTTGCGGCGTGCCTGCCGACGTCGTCCCGTCGCGACCTTTCAACCGAAAGTGTGGCGCCCGAAGGTGAACGAACGTAACCCTGACCTCGGCGCTTTACGCTGAGCCGAGCGAACCGAACCTAACCTGTGGTGTGGGCGAGGTGAGCTCAGCCTGTGAGCCCCTAACGTCTACGTAAGGTAAGCTGTCCGGCTGACGCCTCACGTTTGAACGCTTTTTTTTTAACCTAGCACTGACCCCTTAACCTAACGTGTAACCTAACCTAACCTCTGACGCCTGACGTGTTTGAATGCTTAACCTAAGTTTGACGCTTAACCTAACCCAAGTCCCCTTAACCTAACCCACGTCCACCTAACCCTAACCTAACCTAGACGTGTAAACGTAATGTGTAACGCGTAACGTGTAAGGTCGGCTGTCGTGTGTGCTGACGGCAGATTGGGTTGGTCTGTAGATTCGGATTGCGGTTTGCCTCGGTCGAGGGGTTGGGTCGGAAGCGGCGAGGGGCGGGCGGCGCCTGTTGCGCAGGCGGCGTCCGTTTGCGGCGGGCAATTGTTGATAAACGGCTGTGAATGTTGGCGGGCGAGAGGAGGAGGACGGCGCGCGATGTGGCCCGACGGCTGCGGGCCGATCGGGAAACGGCGGGAGGGCGACGGAAGGCGATGGGGCGGCGGAGGCGCGTTTGCACGGCCGTCATCGCCGCACGCCTCGGCTTGTGTGGCCTGTGGGCGCCGGCCCGCGCTGGCCGGGCTGCCGCGGCGGACGGTGTGGGAGTTTTGCCGAAGGTTTGGCCATTGTGGCGGGTCGTCGGCTGGGGGCTGTGGGGGCGGCATTTGGGCGGGGGCGGCGATTCTCGGCGGGCCGACCCAGGCTGTAGCCGCGCGGTAGCTGCAGTTTGGCCGTGGTTTTGCGGCGCTGCCGTGGCGACTGGTTGGCGACTGTGGTGTGGCGCTGTGTGTAGCCCCATCCTCGGTGGTTTGAAAGGCGCGGGCGGTTGTGGCGCAGGTTTGGGGCTGCTCCGCACAGGCTGTCGGACGTTGGGCGGTAGCAAGCGCGGGAGGCGCGGCGCGCGGCGGCGCGCAGAGTGGCGGCCGCTCTCTCGGCCGTCCGCGCCCGCCCCGCGACACTGGCTGGGCCTTGTGATTCTCTGCTCTGCTGCTGTGCTGTGCTTGCGTGCCTGCCTGCCGTCCCGCTCGCTCTCGCTCTCGCTCTCGCTGTGTGTTACGCGCGTCGTCGAAATGGCAGATCAGGCGGCTACGAACGAGACTGCTGCGGCACCCGCCGCCACCGGCACTACGAAGAAGGCCAAGTCTGCGTCGTCTGCGAAGAAGCCCGCGCGCCAAGCCTGCGCACCCGCGCACCTCTGAGATGGTGACGGCCGCCATCAAGAGTCTGAAGGAGCGCGGCGGGTCGTCGCTGCAGGCGATCAAGAAGTACATTGCCGCGCACTACAAGCTGGACGCGGAGAAGCTGGCGCCGTTTATCAAGAAGTACCTCAAGTCGGCCGTCGTGGCGGGCGAGCTGGTGCAGACGAAGGGGAAGGGCGCGTCCGGCTCGTTCAAGCTTGCCGGCGCCGGCGGCGGGGGGGGCGGCCGAGGGCGGCAAGGCTCGTGCTGGCGGTGCCAAGAAGAAGCGCGCCGCGCTCCGGCCAGCAAGGAGAAGAAGGGCGCCCGTGCGGCCGGCGCAAAGGAAGGCTGGTGGCGTGAAGGCGGCGACCGGTCGGAAGGCGGGGCGCCGCCAAGAAGGCGTCTGCGGCGTCGGCCGCTCCCGCGGGTGCGAAGAAGGCGGCTGCGGCCAAGCCGGCCAAGGCCAAGTCGCCGTCGAAGGCGAAGAAGGCCGCCAAGGTTCCGACGAAGAAGCCGAAGGCGCCGCGCCCGAAGAAGGCGACGACGCCGTCTAAGGCGAAGGCTTCGCCCAAGAAGAAGAAGTAGAGTAGAGGAGAAAGAGATGGGAGAAAGGAAGGGTTTGGCGCTTGACTCCGTCGTCCCCACCCCCCGTCGTCGTCTAGTGGCGCGCAAGAGACGCGCGGCCCAAAACGGCCCTTCTCAGGGCCATCAAAGCACGTCGGGGAAGGTTTTGATTGTCGTGTTGCGTTTGGTGTGGGTGTCTGTCTGTCTGGCGTTTCTGTATGCCCGTGGGGATGCTGTTTGCGTGCCGTGGTGGTTGGATTGCGGGGGTCGGTGGCGGGTGTGGGCGGCGGTAGCGGTAAGCGGTGTTGTTGTTGATTGTCGCCGTGTTTGTGGCGGCGGCCGACGGTTGGTTTTCTGTCACGTTGTTTTGTTTGAATACGTTGGTTGGCTTGCCTGCGTTCGTTCTTCTCGGATGTCTGTCTTGTCTAGTCGTGTCTGGTCTTTGTTGTTTTGTTCCTTTGTGTGTGTGTGTGTGTGTTATGTTTTGCAACGGGGGGCACGTTGAGATGTGGAAGGAGTCGGCGGGGATTTCGGTGGCGTGTAGAGCGAGCGAGCGCGCCTGCCTGGCCGTTGGCCGTCGGAGTGGAGTGCGGGTTTGTTTTTGTGTTTTCGAAACGAAAGCGGCGGCCGGCCGGCCAGCCACCCGTGCGGTGTGACGTCGGCCGTTGGGTATTGTGCGCTTTGAGCGCCGGGGAGGGATGATGTGTGATTGTTGCGCGCTGCTAAGCAGGCAGGCAGAGTGAGCGGGTGTGGCGGAACGGACGGGAAGTGGTGGTTGTTGTTTTTGGGTTGCGGGGCGAGAGGCAGGCGACCGACAAAGTTTGCTCGCGACGGAGAGATGTTAGTGGCCCTGAAAAGGGCCGTTTTTGTTTGTGCGGTGCGGTGCCGCGGCGCGGTTTAGGCGCGCTCGCCGCGGATGCGGCGCGCGAGCTGGATGTCCTTGGGCATGATGGTGACGCGCTTGGCGTGGATTGCGCACAGGTTGGTGTCTTCGAAGAGGCCGACGAGGTAGGCCTCGCTGGCCTCCTGCAGGGCCATGACTGCGGAGCTCTGGAAGCGCAGGTCGGTCTTGAAGTCCTGGGCGATCTCGCGCACTAGGCGCTGGAATGGCAGCTTGCGGATGAGCAGCTCTGTGCTCTTCTGGTAGCGCCTGATTTCTCGCAGGGCGACGGTGCCCGGCCTGTAGCGGTGGGGCTTCTTGACGCCTCCGGTGGCGGGGCGCGCTCTTCCTCGCCGCCTTGGTGGCGAGCTGTTTGCGCGGCGCCTTTCCGCCGGTGGACTTGCGGGCCGTTTGCTTTGTGCGGGCCATAGCGGTAGCGGAGCGGCGTGCGTGGAGGTTAGGTGCGGCGGCGCGGCGTCCGGTGCTGCCTTGACAACGGGCCCGCGCGCCTCCGTGCTGCGCTTATATGCCCTCGGTTGCGCGTGGTGGGGGGAGGGCGGGCCAGAGTCTATATAGGGGGGCGGCGGGCGCGCTGGGCGCAGACGAAGAAGAGTTCGGGCAGACCAGAGCAGAGCAGAGTGCAGAGAGCTGGAGACGCCGGCGCGCACGCATCTATACACGCAGACGAGCGAACATGGCTGGACGCAGGAGGGGGCAGCAAGATTGCGGCCGCGCTGGAACTCCTGGTCGATGCGATCGGGACGGACGGCGGACGCAGTCGGCGCCACAAGAAGAAGAAGAGCACGGAGCAGCAATGCTTCAAGTGCCAGAGGATGGGGCACATCGCTAAAGTGTGCAGGGGCGCTTTTGCGTGTCTGAAGTGTGCCGAGGCACACGACACACGCAACTGCACCAAGCCCCCGCGACGCGGCTGCCAAGTGCGTGAACTGCGGCGGTGCCCACGCCGCAAACTCGCGCAGCTGCGCTTACGTGCGGGGCTACAGAAACAAGATGGCCGCCCCACGCCCTGCCGAGGTACCTGGCGTCGAGACGGACGTCCCCACCCCCCCCGCTCCCGTGGGGGATGGTGGACCATGCCGTCGCGAAGCCACCACGGACGACGCACTGACCGTCTTCCACACCGCCTTTGCGGCCGAAAGGGCCGCCATGAGGGAGGAACTCGTGGCTGTTCACCGCCAGCTGCAACAGCTGCGTGAGGAGCTGCGGGTCCTCAAGAAGACGTCTGCCACCAACGCCAGCTCCACTGCGAGTCGGCCAGTGGGGGTCGACGCCTCCACCCAGACGGAGCCACCTGCGCCGCCAGTTGATGAAACGGGCGTCGTAGTGGCTCCCATGGACATCGAGGTGGAGCTGCCTGCTCTCCCTCCTCCGACGGGGAGGTCGAGCCGCGGGCACACGACGAGGTGACGCACATGGAGACACCCACAGCTGCTGCGGCGGCGACAGAATGCCGGGTGCCCCCTTCGGAGCTCATCTCGGACGCTGTGCTCACGTTGTTCTCGAACAACGCCTGTCCAGCCACTCAACCCCATAGGACGAAGACCGCTTCTTCACAAGCCGAAGAAGCAGCAACAGACGAAGAGCTGCCCCTCCCGCTCCCAGACGAGCGGAGCGTGCAGCCCTTCCTCAAGAAGATCGCGGCGTCGCTGAAGGATGGGTCGTACCCTCACGGGGACAACCCATACCCCTTCACGCGCGCGCGCGCGCGAAGCCACCACTGCCTCACGTACCGTGCGATCTCACGCTCATGCGTGACATGTTGCGTGAGGCAGTAACGAAGAAGGAGCTGATTCGGCTCAATAGCCGCCCCATCTTCACCCCCTTCGGACTGGCAACACCTCTGCCGGGTCACACAGAAGTGGGTGATGGAGGAGTGGCGCTCTGGCAGGCGTCAGCCTGCCCCAGAAGACATAGAGATAAACAACTACTTCGCTGGTCTAAAATCAGCGAGGTAGCCGAGGCACATTCCAACGAGAGGCCAAAAGAAGTACAACAACAGAGGAGTTAAGGAGGAACAGCAGCACTACTGCTCAGCCTCCACCATCTCCGGACTGAGGAGGGTCCGTGATTTACTAGCGAGCGAGAGCGAGCGCTGGGCGCAGACCGTAGCCGACTCGCCAGCCGCTGCAGCTGCTGTTTGTGCACGTTTTGCTTTGCCCGAGGAAGGAAGGATGACAGGCCGCGGCAAGGGAGGAAAGGGGCTCGGCAAGGGTGGCGCCAAGCGGCACCGCAAGGTGTTGCGCGACAACATCCAGGGCATCACGAAGCCCGCCATCCGCCGCCTGGCTCGCAGGGGCGGCGTGAAGCGCATCTCTGGTCTGATCTACGAGGAGACCCGCGGGGTGCTGAAGGTGTTCCTGGAGAACGTGATCCGCGACGCGGTGACGTACACTGAGCACGCCAAGCGCAAGACTGTGACGGCCATGGACGTGGTGTACGCCCTGAAGAGGCAGGGGCGCACCCTGTACGGTTTCGGCGGTTTAGGCTGCGTCGCAGCGGGGCGCTGGCCTTCCCCGCGGCCGTGCTTGTGGGTGGGAGAGACTAGAAAACGGCCCTTTTCAGGGCCACCACACTGTTCGGAAGTTGAAAAGTGCGAAAGAGTCTGTGTTGTTTGTTTGTTTCTTTCTTTCCGTTTGAGCGACGTGATGTGACTGGGAGGGGAGAAGGAAAGGAAACGTGTCATGTGGCTGGCTGTGTGTGGGAGCTGCTTCGTTTGTGTTTGTTATTGTGTGTCGTTGTATCGATCGCGACGGAGATGGCGGGCTGTGTGTTGTTGTGCGAGAGGCGGTGATTATTTGCTTGCGTGGTTTGGCTCTGTGTGTTTGCGGCGGCGTTGGGGTTTCCGAGGCAAGGCGTGTGGGCACAGGCGGCCGGATCAGCTGTTTCGTTCGTGTCGACGGCCGTTGCGCCGCGGGAGTGGAGGGCGGTGTGTCGACACGCCTCCCTGTAACAATGGTCATTATTGCTGCCGTTGTCGTTTGGAAGGCGACTGCGGACCGTGCAAAATGAATGTGTGTGTGTGTGTTTGTTGGGCCACACGGGCTGTGTGGACGACAAGATGGCGGACGTGCGCCGGCGGCGGCTGTGCTGTGAAAGTGCAAAGTTAAAACAAAACAAGGTGCGGCGAGGGACGACTGAAATTTGCTTTGGACGTAGGTTTGTGTGGTGGCCCTGAAAAGGGCCGATTGTTGTGGGCCGGGCCGAGCCGAGCCGGCAAAGCGCGTTGCGTGCAGGGGAGCACGCGGCGCTGCGATTGCCTTGGCCTCCTTTAGGCCTTCTTCTCGGTCTTCTTTGGCAGCAGGACGGCCTGGATGTTGGGCAGGACACCACCCTGTGCGATGGTGACGCCCGACAGGAGCTTGTTGAGCTCCTCGTCGTTGCGGATGGCAAGCTGCAGGTGGCGCGGGATGATGCGCGTCTTCTTGTTGTCGCGGGCCGCGTTTCCGGCCAGCTCGAGCACCTCAGCCGCGAGGTACTCCATGACGGCGGCGAGGTAGACGGGCGCCCCGGCGCCGACGCGCTCTGCGTAGTTTTCCCTTGCGCAGGAGGCGGTGGATTCTGCCGACCGGGAACTGGAGCCCAGCCCTGCTTGAGCGGGACTTTGACTTGCCCTTGACTTTGCCTCCCTTTCCGCGTCCGGACATGGCGATGGGCTAGCGACGGTGCACACGAAACGGAAACGAAAACGACCCGGTGCGAGCGGCAGCGAGTCGAGCAGCGGAGTGCGTGCCGGCGCAGCCGGGGGTGGGGGTGCTTTATGGGCTCGGGTGCGGCGGCCGGTTGCGCGCGCGCCCCATTGGTCGGCGGCCGCAACAGGGCGAGCTGGTAAAGGTGCGGCGGCGGCTGGCGGCGGGTGCCACTGTGTGGGGAGACGCTGACTAGAGCGGAGCGCTTGCTACTGGTGTTGCTGCTGCCGTACGTTCGTTCGAGATGCCGCCCAAGACTAGCGGGAAGGCCGCCAAGAAGGCTGGCAAGGCGCAGAAGAACATTTCGAAGGGCGACAAGAAGAAGAAGCGCAAGAGGAAGGAGAGCTATGCCATCTACATCTACAAGGTGCTGAAGCAGGTGCACCCTGACACGGGCATCTCGTCGAAGGCGATGAGCATCATGAACAGCTTCGTGAACGACATTTTCGAGCGCATTGCGGCCGAGGCTTCTCGCCTGGCGCACTACAACAAGCGCTCGACCATCACGTCCCGCGAGATCCAGACCGCTGTGCGGCTGTTGCTGCCTGGCGAGCTGGCCAAGCACGCCGTGAGCGAGGGCACGAAGGCGGTGACCAAGTACACGAGCTCCAAGTAAGGAGGTGGCTCTGGAGTGGAAGGAAGGATGGAGAAGGCTCCTCCGTTGCGAGAGCGGCAAAACGGCCCTTTTCAGGGCCACCAACTTGCCTTTTGCGGGAAGGGCGGAATTGTTGTTGTTGTTGTTTGTGTGGACGGCTGTGATGTATGTGTGCATTTTGATTGTGGGTGGGGGGGGGGCGCGTCAAAGCGTGTTGCGGGGGGACGGCCACGAGGTTGGTCGCCGTGGCGTGGAATGGTGGCACGCCTCGTTGGAGTGGTTTTGACCCATTGGTGGTGGTGTGTGTGTGTTACCTGTCTGCGAGGGGGGACAGTGCGATCGGCGACTTTTGTGTCACCGTAACGACGGCCGTTTGCGGGTTTGTTTTTTGCACATCATACATGGCGAGGGTGAAATGTGAAATGTTTTTGTTTGGTTTTTTTTTGCCGCCCACTATTCCCTTTGCTGTACGCCGAGTTTGACAATGGTGCGACGTAACTGCAGCGTGGAGGTGTGTGAGTGACGTTGAAATTGAACGTGCCATTAAGACGCATTGTTGTTGTATTGTACTGTACGTGTACGGCGACACGCACGATGATGTACCATTCGACTCTGATTTTTGATAGCCGTGTCTGACTGATTGCGTACGACGCACGCACACCGATGTCGTCATTCAAGATGCACGCGTGTCCAGTGCAGTACAGTAAGCGCGACGCTAGACGGCGGCGGCGGCGGCGGCGGCGGCGGCGGCGGTCGTCGTTTGTTTGGCGAATGTCTGTACACGTGTTTGTCTGTGTCCATCCGGTATGTATGTGTTTGTTTGAAAGTGTTTTGTGTGTCGGTGACGTGGTCCGATCCGTCGCCCCCTGAGTAACTGTCGATCGGCGCGATAGACCGGCGTCACGCAACTGAACCGAAGTCTTGGGCACACACCGTCATACTGTTGTACACCGTCGCGCTGAGAACGGTGACGAAAGGTTGACTTTGATCGGTCGAATGTCTGGGCAGAACGTGAGGAATGAGGCAAGAGTGCAAGGAGGGGGGGCAAAAGAGAGAGGAAGGGAAAAAGGGGAGAAACGCATTCGTAGAGCAACGGAACGTTCCCGTGTCGGAGGCGTATTGGAGCCGCACTGAAATGCGTTTAACGGCGGCGCGGCTGCAAGTGTCTGCCGTGGTGAACGTTACCTTTGACGGCTGCATTGGGCTTTGCTTTTGCTTTTGCTTTTGCTTTCGCTTTCGCTTTCGCTTTCCCGGATGTACGTAACGTTTGTTGATATGGTTCTGAGGAAGAGTGTATGACAGTGCCGTGCCGTCCATGTTCGTGTGCCCTCCCATTGTGTGTATGCTATTGTCTGTGTACTTGAATGATGTATGTAGGTGTTAGTGGACATGTTTCACCAGTGGGGGGAAATGGATCGTCGATAGTTGGCGTCACTCTGTCACGGTCGAGATGACGCACCCTCCGTACAGAAAGGTGTCGAGAAAGTGTGTGTGTGTGTGTGCGTCCGTGAATTGGCAGTGTTTGGAGGTGGGCGTGCCCTGCATGTGGCCCGGAAGGCTGTTCGTTTGGCGGTAGTGTTGTGTGGACAGGGGAGGGGCATGCGTAACGCTGCTGGCATGGCATTTCGGGAGATGGGAGGGGGCAAACGAGGAGCGGCGGCCAAAGAAAGGCGGGACGGGGAGGGGCGCGGTGTGGGTGGCTTGCGCCTGTGCTCGGCGTTGTGGTTTGTGCAAAAGAGGAGGAGAAAAACAATGAGTTGCCAGGGAGGGGAGCGGTGTTGTGTTGTGGTTGTCGTGGTGTAGCCGCAGACGCGGCTGTCAGTGAACGTGGCGAGACGGACGGATGCGCGGAGGGGCGGGGGCGGCGCATTTCGCCGGTGCCGTGCCGTGCCGTGCCGTGCCTGACAGCCGCGTGGTCGCTGTGTTGTTGGTGGCGTGGGGGCGAGGAGAGTACCGTACGGGTGTGCTTGTGCGCCGGAAATGGCACACTGCGCCTGCCCGTCTTGGAGGCTGATGGCTGTGGTGTGGAAATGGGGCGCGGTGATGTTGAAGCAGTTGAAGAACAGAAAAGAAACCAAGAAAACGGGAGGCGTGATGCGGCGGTGGTGGTGAGAGCGGGAAAACAAAACAAACAAAAAAAAAAAAAACAACAAAAAAAAGAAGGAAAAACAACAAGAAACAAAAAAGAAAACAAAAAGTCTATCAATATTAGAATGTAAATGGAAATGGAAATGGACCCAGGTATAACCTCCCTGCACAAATAGCAGAGAGTCCGATGATAATAGAAATGTGCCAGAATGTTAACGTCCCTACAAAACAAACCCAACGATAATATTAATGAAAGAATGAACCGTATGTAACATTGCAACAGACATAATGAAACCTGATAAATTGTATAAGGGCAGCAGCGTTGACCTTTGGCCCTGTATTCAGAATAAAAAGAGCCAAAGATCGTCACCCCAATGAAAAAGACACTGAAACACGTATGTAACATAGCAGCGATGGCGAGACATTGTAGCATCTGTGACCAGAGAGTTTGCGCTGGACCGCGCGAGTGTTGCGAGCGGTTCTCAGTCAGTCAGTCAGTCAGTCGGTCGGTCGTTGCGAGTCTGTAGGTCTGTCTAGTTGAGGGCTGTACTCTGTCAGTAGTCGTCGCGTGCAGTACGCTAATAGTCGTCATGCAGAGCGGTCGGTCAGTAGTAGCAGCCGAGTGCGGTTGTGTGATGTAGGCGGTCGGCAACACTGGTCAAGATGGTGAATAAGGTATACTGTTAATTAATATAATCATTAGATAATGAACAATTTTATTTATTGTAATTATTCTCCAACAAGTTCCCCAATAATAATTTTTATTTCAAAAGCATTTTTCAAA